>NC_059303.1:8215359-8290359 GCF_017591435.1 Portunus trituberculatus
AGGAACACATGACAAGAACTGAATTTTCGAGAGTGTGAGTGAAGTTAGTGTGACAGGCGGGATGATGCACGTGAAGGCCATAATTATAAAGGCGGTGTCACACTAGCACTTTTTCCGTCGATTAATGCGATTTCCGTCGATTTTTCAACGTTCCGCATGAACTTCTCGCATGAATTTGTCAGACGATAGGGATCGTTTCCGTCTGCAAATTTTCCGCCTTTGTTTACATACCAAGACCAAGACCACAAGACTTGCCGCGTCTCCTCAACCTGCTTCTACGTGCATTGGTGGATCTGTGGGATCGTCGAAGCCCGAAAACAACAACAACAACAACAACAACAACGTGCATTGGTTCTACCACTAACCATGAACGCATCCATGCACGCTTTTTTGGCTTGTTTAGCTCGTCTAAGTTTCGTAATACACAGTATTACGTTCAGAGCAGCGTATCTTTCCCGCAGCGTGGCCTCCATGTTTGTGTTTACATTGTGTTGGCGGGAAGTGACGACGGAAAGTGACGACGAAACACCGTTTGTGTGTGACAGGCCGCAGCCAAAATATTGTCGATTTTCTGAAAAACGACGGAAAAAGTAGACGGAAAAAGTGCTAGTGTGACACCGCCTTAAGGGAAGGAAGAGGACTGTCGGCTACGGGTGCTTCCCAAACATCTTGATGGATAATACCAGGTGAAGGGAATGGAAGAGATGGAAAGAGAGTGTTTGCTAATTGTGCTTCCCGTCTGATAACAATATCAGAATACAACCAGAATACATTAGCGGAAAGGTGTAAAAAGCCATTTAGTTAACATATATGTGACTATCCTTGCATGTGTAATGTCTACATATATATATATATATATATATATATATATATATATATATATATATATATATATATATATATATATATATATATATATATATATATATATATATATATATATATATATATATATATATATATATATATATATATATATATATATATATATATATATATATATATATATATATATATATATATATATATATATATATATATATATATATATATATATATATATATATATATATATATATATATATATATATATATATATATATATATATATATATATATATATATACTTACCTTTGTCACCTGTCATTCCTATCAATAAGTTTATCTATGGATTCCAATCATATCATCTACCATCCTCTCTGATAAGCAACTTTATTTGATTTAATTTTTGTTTTATCACTGTGATGAAGCTTGAATCCATAACTTCTTATCTTATGTAGATTGTTAACTATGAGGCTATTTTGTCTACGTATCCTTTCTTATACTCGTATTCTAAATACAACTTAAGACTTTGATCATATCCTCTGCCTATCTTCGCCTTTGTAACAGTTATAGATTATAGAATATATGAAAAAAGAAACTCGTAGTACACTAAGTGTCTACGAGATTACTTGAGAAGGGAGCTTGTGAAAGAAAGTGTTGACTCATACGCTTCACAAACATCTGTCTTGCCTTCCTTACTCCTTGCCACATTTACACATTTACACTCTCTCTCTCTCTCTCTCTCTCTCTCTCTCTCTCTCTCTCTCTCTCTCTCTCTCTCTCTCTCTCTCTCTCTCTCTCTCTCTCTCTCTCTCTCTCTCTCTCTCTCTCTCTCTCTCTCTCTCTCTCTCTCGCCATCACACCCCCCTTGGCCCACTCTTTCACTCCCCGACGATGCTCCCTCCACCTGTGCAGGCCTCTCGTTGGCTGCACCTGGCCTCGCCCCAACACCTGCTCCACTAAATGAGTTCTGGTATTTGAATATGATAATCACGGGAAAAATAAATGAAGTACAGGTTAGAAGTGTATTCGGTAGAAGTAAACGTGACGATGATAGGGATGGTGGTGGCGGCGATGGTAATAACTGTGTGCACTGTCTGATTGACTGTGCAAATGCTCGTGAGTCATACCATATATTTTTTCCCCACACATGTGGACGTGTCATATACTGGGAGAGTGGTATAGCACACACACACACACACACACACACACACACACACACACACACACACACACACACACACACACACACACACACACACACACACACATGATGTTAAAAAATTTAGTTTCCCGCAAAGATGTGTTGAGACTTGGAACAGTTTGAGTGAGGAAGTGGTATCAGCAAAGAGTGTACATAGTTTTAAAGAAAAATTGGATAAGTGTAGATATGGAGACGGGACCACACGAGCATAAAGCCCAGGCCCTGTAAAACTACAACTAGGTAAATACACACACACACACACACACACACACACACACACACACACACACACACACACACCACGTAGTGTAGTGGTTAGCACGCTCGACTCACAATCGAGAGGCCCGGGTTCGAGTCCTGGCGCGGCGAGGCAAATGGGCAAGCCTCTTAATGTGTGGCCCCCTGTTCACCTAGCAGTAAATAGGTACGGGATGTAACTCGAGGGGTTGTGGCCTCGCTTTCCCGGTGTGTGGAGTGTGTTGTGGTCTCAGTCCTACCCGAAGATCGGTCTATGAGCTCTGAGCTCACTCCGTAATGGGGAAGACTGGCTGGGTGACCAGCAGACGACCGAGGTGAATTACACACACACACACACACACACCACGTAGTGTAGTGGTTAGCACGCTCGGCTCACAACCGAGATGGCCCGGGTTCGAGTCCCGGAAAGCGGCGGGGCAAATGGGCAAGCCTCTTAATGTGTAGCCCCTGTTCACCTAGCAGTAAATAGGTACAAGATGTAACTCGAGGGGTTGTGGCCTCGCTTTTCCGGTGTGTGGAGTGTGTTGTGGTTTCAGTCCTACCCGAAGATCGGTCTATGAGGCCTGAGCTCGCTCTGTAATGGGGAAGACTGGCTGAGTGACCAGCAGACGACCGTGGTGAATTACACTGCCGTCACTGTATGCGCACCTCACTCTCTCCTCATCTGCATATTGCCTCCAGTACGGTAGTTCATGACTCTTATCCGTATTTATTATTTTTTTTACCTTTATCGCTGGTTTGACCATCTAGCTTATTTTGCTCTTCTTCTTCTTCTTCTTCTTCTTCTTCTTCTTCTTCTTCTTCTTCTTCTTCTTCTTCTTCTTCTTCTTCTTCTTCTTCTTCTTCTTTCTTCTTCATCATCATCTTTTTCTTCTTCTTCTTCTTCTTCTTCTTCTTCTTCTTCTTCTTCTTCTTCTTCTTCTTCTTCTTCTTCTTCTTTCATTTCTTCCATCGATTTCTTCCTTTCATTCTTCCCAAGTATCCTACAAAAAAAAAAAAAAATAATAGAGATTCAGTTGGCTCGGTCGGCGCCTCACGCCCGGAGCGGGATGAGAGATGTGGCTGAGTTGTTATCACTGTGGAATGGGTGACAGGGGCAGGGTGTGTGTTGTGTGGCGCAGGGAGGCAGTGATGGGAGTGTGGCGGAAACCGTGTCACCCACAGGGCAGGGCGGTGTATGCTACGACACCTCCCAAAAAAACTTATACGAAGGGAGGTAGAGGCAGAGACAGGAGGAATGTTAAAGGGGATGGTGGAGGTGCTTGGTCTGGGACGCGCGCCAAATTTAGCCAACCTGCAATGCTCGCGCCCAAGGAGGCTGCCTCTGGAAGGCCCACACGACCTGCAGGTCACCTTGTAATGGTGTGTTTCGTTAAAAGTGCAACGCTTTCACTGGCGGTACAACGCACTGTCTCTTTACACTTACATGGTATTTACCTGAAAATATTACCATGCTTATGCGCCTTTTTCCATCAGACTAAGTGATTAACTAACTAATATAATAAATGATAATAAAAGGAAATAGGATTATAAAATGAGTCATATGCATATAGAAAAAAAGTACAATGAAAACTTCAGCAAGAATCTGGGGAAATTTTTATATAGGAGCACTATACGAGGCGGAGGTCCACAGTGACATGGCGAACACCCCGCTCTAGCAGCTAATAAGTGCATGACGCTCAGACCTGTGTGAATGCCTCTCTGGCGCCACCCATTCAACTTGACACCTGCCAGGAGCTGATTACCTGCTGCAAGAGAGAGAGAGAGAGAGATGGCCGCGTGATAGAGTACGAGTATTTAGCCAAGACGAGAGAAGGGAAGACACAAGAGGGAAAATAAAGGAAGGAGGAAGAAAGGAAATGAGAGAGAATAAGGCGAGTACTTAAGAGAAGAGTAGAAATAATGAGGGAGGTTGTAAAGCACGACCAACGAGATGTTATGCCCTCACACTAAGGCAACCATGGCACACTGTCCACCTCCCGCTGCGTGGCGACTCTGTGTGATGGTGATATACGTAGCAGATAATGGCTCTAACTGTAATGATGTTGATGGTGGTGGTGGTGGTGCTGGTGACGATAATGATGGTGGTAATGTTGGCTTTGGTGATGATGATGATGATGATGATGATGATGATGATGGTGATGATGATAATGATAGTAATGATAATAATGATAATTATGATGATGATGATAATAATAATGATAATAATAATAATAATAATAATAATAATAATAATAATAATAATAATAATAATAACAATAATAATGATTCACATGCTTTCAAATTTTACAAAAATGTTCCCACTCATTACTATTGTTGTCAAAGGTGTCACGGAGGAGAGCGGGGGCGGGACAGGTAAAGTAGGCAGGGCGAGGCGGGGCGGGGCGGGGCGTGGTGAACCACAACATCGACCTGTCGCCAGCACGGTGGCTACACCTCCCACCTGTTGTAGGTCACGGCGGTGGTATGGTGGGCGAAGTGTTCAGCGACTGCCTCGCTCATATAGTACGGTGGAGAGGAATCAGCTGGTGCAAGAGATCGCTTGGTGAAATTATTGCTTCATTATCTTAAATGAAAAAAAGTTACCTGTATTATTGCAGGTGTGTTCCGATTAGCAAATTATCACCTGTGGCGAAAATTATATGAAGTATAATACAAGGATAACTTTATGATGCAAGCGAGTGAAGTACAAGCAATCCATCCGTGAGTTACTGGGGATCAATACTTGTACGCCTCCGTGATGATGTGATCAGGCTGCGAGGGGAGGCTGTGATCGTTCATGGAGTCTGGAAGCTGCTGCACATGTCCTCTGTGAAGGACAAGCGGAAACACGTTACAATGATACATAAAAAATGTTTGTAGAACAAAGAAAACGTGAGTGTTGAAGAACGTTTATCCTTTTTATCTCCGCTAGGAATATCCTCTATAAACCCAACGTCGCTGCCTGGCATACAAAACTTCTCCTGCTGTGTTCCATGAGAAAGATTGGTAACGTGCTGCCTTCACAGGTGAGACTCATCCACGCAGCGATGGTGAGGTGTGGTATGGCATCGTCCAGAGTGAAATGTGTTATATATACAGCATAGCATGATGAAGTGCTGCAAGGAGCGAGAATTCCGCAACTGGTTATCAGCTGTCAGTTTGTCGCTCGCTCGCAGTTACCTCATACTGAAGTGGAAGGGGAGGTACAGGAGTGTGTGAAGGCTGTGGTAAGATCGACTGCCGTGACCTGCAGAGTGGGAATTACACCAACACATGAGGAATGTTAATTAATAACGTGTCAAGCATTGCGATTGATACAGATTGACAAGAATTCTGACATAATCAGGTAAAGGTCATTACTTTGAAACCCAGACTCCCGTGTGTGTGTGTGTGTGTGTGTGTGTGTGTGTGTGTGTGTGTGTGTGTGTGTGTGTGTGTGTGTGTGTGTGTGTGTGTGTGTGTGTGTGTGTGTGTGTCCATTGAAATATTAGAGATATGAATGTAGATTTTCAAGCAGTGTCGTTTGAGGCTTGGTAAAAAGTTAACTGTATCTCGAAGCCCATCATCTCCCTGTCTGTTGGGATGCATGAGGTGCATGTGTGTTGCCTGCGTGACGTGGAAGGTTGCTGCATCACTCACAACCTGCAGACACCTTTGTCGTTCAAGAAATGCTGAGACAGTTTCGTTCAATCCAATGTCAAATATCACAAGGGTCCTGTGATCCCTTTGTTGTCCGCTACTATACCAGATAAAGAAAATAAATTATAATCTCTCTCTCTCTCTCTCTCTCTCTCTCTCTCTCTCTCTCTCTCTCTCTCTCTCTCTCTCTCTCTCTCTTTCTCCCCTCTAAAATGGCTCCTGGATTTAAAACATGATGTAGCTTATTGATAACGTAATCGATTTTATGTGAATGATACTTGTTTTCTGTTGATCAACGCACTTATTGCAAGGATAGCTCGCGTTTTTCCTCAAGATCTGACAGCCACGCATTCCCTGGGACACCATTCAAACCGAGGCCCGGGAGCCACTTTAGAGTAGACAGACTATAGTAACGCAGTCTGTCCTCCTTTGTTACAGGAAGTAAGAGGTGCAGGAGGCTGGCGGCGAGATGACGGGGCTGAGACAGAGGCTTCTGACGGAGGCGTGGGGGGGCACCTGGCACCGCATGTGGCGCACGAAGAAAGTGGCATCAGGCGTCATGGAGACACCTCTAAGCCGCTGCCTCTCCACCCTGGATATCACCCTGCTTGGTTAGTGCTATCTTCCTTATCCACATCTCTCTCTCTCTCTCTCTCTCTCTCTCTCTCTCTCTCTCTCTCTCTCTCTCTCTCTCTCTCTCTCTCTTTGTCATTTTTTTGCTCTTTTTTCTTTCCTTCTCTTATCTTCTCGCCTTCTGTGTTTCCTACAGTTAAAAACTTTAATTTGTTCCCTCCTCTACCCCTCACTCTCTCTCTCTCTCTCTCTCTCTCTCTCTCTCTCTCTCTCTCTCTCTCTCTCTCTCTCTCTCTCTCTCTTTGTAATTTTTACTGTTTTCTTTTCTTCCCCTATTTTCTCGCCTTCTGCGTTGCCTACACTTAAAAATCTTAAATCTGATCCCCCTGCCCCTCTCTCCTCTCTCTCTCTCTCTCTCTCTCTCTCTCTCTCTCTCTCTCTCTCTCTCTCTCTCTCTCTCTCTCTCTCTCTCTCCACTAAGAAAGACAATTTAGAGCGAGCATCCTTTTCTCATTTTCTTCTACCGTCGTGCAGGTATCGGACACATGGTTGGGGCGGGGATTTACGTGCTGACGGGAACTGTGGCAAAGGATACAGCTGGTCCTGGCATCGTATTGTCCTTCCTACTCGCCGGGCTCGCTTCCTTCCTCTCGGCGCTGTGCTATGCTGAGTTCGGCGCACGGGTTCCGAAGGCCGGGTCAGCGTATGTGTACACCTATGTAACCGTGGGGGAGTTCTGGGCCTTCGTGATTGGCTGGAATATCATCTTGGAGCATATGATTGGTGGGTTCCCTGAGTTGAGTCAGATAGTGTTCTGTTTCTACTTGTATTTTCCTCTTCTACACAAGCGCTTATTCGTAACTTATTCGTATATTCTTCTAGTACGAGGAAAGTTTGACTTTTTGGATGTAGCTTAAGCAGTTATCATTATTACCATCATTGTTTATCTTCTGTCATTCCTTACCTGTGTGTGTGTGTGTGTGCGTTTGCAGGCGCGGCGTCGGTGGCACGAGCTTGGTCAGGCTATGTGGACTCCTTCTTCGACAAAGCGCTCAGTAACTTCACGATGTCAACCATTGGACAGATGCACGCGGGGTATTTGGCATCCTACCCTGACTTCCTTGCCTTCTTCGTTACTCTGATATACTGCAGCTTCCTCACTCTGGGCGTCAAGGGCTCGGCGTACTTCAACTCTATCTTCACACTCATTAACCTCTGCGTCATGAGTTTTGTGGTCATAGTGGGCATGTACTTCGCTGACTTCACTAACTGGACCAGTGGCGATGGATTCTTGCCATTCGGGTTCTCTGGGATCATCTCCGGGGCAGCTACTTGCTTTTACGCCTTCGTTGGTTTCGACAGCATTGCCACAGCGGGAGAGGAAGCCAAGGAACCCGCCAAATCCATCCCAAGGGCCACACTAGTGTCCATGAGTGTGGTGACTGCTGGCTACGTGCTGGTGGGAGCCACACTCACCCTCATGGTGCCATATTACAGCCTCAATCCCGCTGCCGCCATACCTGACGCCTTTGCAGCTCATGGCGCCACGTGGGCTAAGTATGTGGTGAGCATCGGGGCACTGTGCGGGATGACCACCACACTTTTCGGCTCTCTGTTCAGTCTGCCGCGGTGCGTGTATGCCATGGCGGTGGACGGCCTTGTCTTCTCCTGGCTCGCCCGCGTCTCTGATAAAACCAAGGTAAGTTAACGTCCGTATTCAGAAAACCTATCTTCTCTCATCATGACCATTCTCAAATACCACAGAGATAAATACCCGTGTTCTCAAGATTGTCTCTCTTGTAGATAATGAAATGATTTTGTTAATGTCATTATAGAACCGTAAAAAAACACGTTATTTAAACTGAAACCTTTTGAAAATAGTTAGAATGTGGTGCATAAGAGTTTCAGAATATGATCCTATTGTGCACACCTCGTCTTTCATCCATTGGACTCACTTCCTTCATTCATACCATGTGGATTACTATACCTATTCATCCATTCATACCTGCGTGTCCCTCCCGTGGCCTGGTGCGCCGCTTTTCATCCCGTGTGTCTCTTTCAGGTGCCCATCATCACGCTGCTGTTGTGCGGGTTCTTCTCGGCGCTGATTGCTCTTCTCTTCGACATCGAGAAGCTGGTGGAGTTTATGAGCATCGGTACTTTGATGGCCTACACAATCGTCAGCGCCTCGGTCATTATACTGCGTTATCAGCCGGCCTCTAGGTATAGTAATCCCCATCCGCCCCCCCGTACACCCTCTCTCTCTCTCTCTCTCTCTCTCTCTCTCTCTCTCTCTCTCAAAGTAAACATGATTCTACATATATCGTAATGATACTCACGATCACAAGTGTTTTTGCTTAGTAATTACATGGAAATAAAACCGCTGGAATGAACACACGCGCGAGCCCCCGCCCATGTACGTGCTTGTGGGTGTATGTATGTGTGTGTAATTCACTGTTTGATCTGCTGCAGTCTCTGACGAGACAGCCAGACGTTACCCTACGGAACGAGCTCAGAGCTCAATATTTCCGATCTTCGGATAGGCCTGAGACCAGGCACACACCACACACCGGGACAAGGTCACAACTCGTCGATTTACATCCCGTACCTACTCACTGCTTGGTGAACAGGGCCTACACGTGAAAGGAGACACACCCAAATATCTCCACCCGGCCGGGGAATCGAACCCCGGTCCTCTGGCTTGTGAAGCCAGCGCTCTAACCACTGAGCTACCGGACCGTGTGTGTGTGTGTGTGTGTGTGTGTGTGTGTGTGTGTATATGTGTGTGTGTGTGTGTGTGTGTGTGTGTGTGTGTGTGTGTGTGTGTGTGTGTGTGTGTGTGTGTGTGTGTGTGCTGCTCTTCCTTCGTAAAGGCTAGAGAGTAAATATAATCGTACACACCTTTGGTCATTAGTAAGCTAACCTTTCGTATACTCTCTTTCCACTGTGTTTACTATCTTCCTGCAGTCCTTAGTCCATTGATCTGCTGGAGACGTGTCAGTTGTGGAGTGTTGTAAAAGGCTCTACAATTAAGGAAAACACAAAAAGCACTCAATAAATGCGAAAAAGGTTATGTGATTTCTCCCTCACACTGAGCTCATGTCTTCTCCAGGTGTAACATCAAGAGTCCCTCGCACACCCAGATCGCCACACCAACGCCCGTGGGTCCACCATCGCCCACTACACCCATGGAGGATACTATGAAGGTACAGAGCTAGAATTGTTCCTACTAGTATCTTTAAGACAGTTCAGTTACTCCATCCCTGCTGCTGGCACACGTATAACTTTTTTTTTTTTTCCCTCTCTCCATCCTCAACTTTGCCGCCCGCTATCCTTTTCCCTCCGCACACTGACTCATTTCCCTTAACTAATGGTAATGCTGTTGGAAATAAAACATTCTCTCTCTCTCTCTCTCTCTCTCTCTCTCTCTCTCTCCCGTCCTTCCTTCCTTCGTTCCAGTAATCCCTCGCTTGTTCAGTATTCCTCAGATACGTGCTCTCTTCTGGGTTCGTGCTCTTCCCTCGTCCTGAATGACCCGCCCGTGAGTACAGACGTATTATCACGGGAATCTGGAAGCTCAGTCATGAACAACCGAGTGCACTTAACAATTTGGGGCTCGTGTGTCTTCTCTCTTTCTCTTGTTGTGTTGCCGAGTGGGTGTGATGATGCTGATTCTGAATGAAACGCAAGATGAGAGAGAGAGAGAGAGAGAGAGAGAGAGAATTTTCGGACATTTAAGCGGTTTCTTCGAGTATCGCTTGGCTTCGTGCTAGTGTAAAAGACGTAAGACGCGAGTGGTTTTTCTCTCAAACTTACAGCAAGACGTCTTTACGGTGATAGTCTTCATTGCTCGAGTCTGTTTTTGTGGAGTTGACATGTATTGTACTGGACTTACAAGACGACGTACCTTGTTTCCTACTGCCGAAGTTTCTAGTGCTGTTTTTATTCTATTTTTTTAATCTTTTTTATCGCTTGATTTCTGCTGGCACGCGTAACAATGTGCACCAGTTATACTCTTTAGCAGTTCGCGGTGAAGAGTGAAAAGTGTTGACATCCTTCTGTATTGAGTATCTAAACTTTTATCCTACTCAGGGCGAAGGTGGAGAGCTGCGGTCAAGTTTCCGGTGGCTCCTTCCAGTAATAGGACAGCGGGAGGCAGGCGTGGTGGTGGCGTGGACTGTGGTGGTATTCACGATGATAAGCGCCGCCCTCTGTTCCCTCCTTCAGTTTGGCAGTGACTTCCTGGCTCTGCCCTACCCTGCTGTGTGGGCGGTCTTCCTTGCTATTGTTCTTATCATCGCCCTTATATTCAGTGAGTGTGTTTATACTTTCGGATTATGCAAATACCAGTTCGTTTGTCATATCATCATCTTTTTCTTCCTCCTTTTCTTCTCGGCAATTATGTCGTATTAGATCCTGTGATGAGTGTTTCCTTTATGTTATGTAATATGATGTTCAAGACGGCAAAATTTATGAAGATTCTAGTAGGCTAACAGGCACAGTCGTTCTCTGATAAGGAGGAAGAGTTGGAAGAAAGGAGTGGCAGAGTCAAAATGATGGAGTCAGACAGTGGTTCTTGAAGAATTACTCGCACCTGCAGAAGATGAGTACTTTATAGGAATAAGAACAGAATCCGTGCAGGCTTTCTGTGTGTGAGGGCTACTTCGTGTCACCTGACGGAGACGCACTACCTGTGAACTTAACACCTGGTGCCGGTATATTTAGTGACGTGTCCTAAAAAGTGTCTTTTTTCGAATGTATTTTCTTTACATGGGCCAGCACGTTTGGTCTTGCTTTCTTTTTCCTATGTGGCATTTACCCCCCCCCCCTCCCCACACTTTTCTTATAGCCAGGAAATCACTTTTTTTTTTCTTTTTTTTTGTTCCGAGGAATGAAGACAAGAAAAGAAGGAAGGATGTTCACTTCACTAGAATGTATAGCAGGCCATAATCATAGCGATTACAACCTGATCCCCAACTGTTTCCTTGAGACTGTAACACAACTGATGGATGGATATTGCCACCCAGTGCTAATGCTTGAGTAATGTAAGTAAATGACGTCTAATTTTGCAGGTGTGGTGGTAATAACAGCTCACCACCAAAACGAATTGATTCTCTCGTTCAGAGTGCCGTTGGTGCCCCTGTTACCTCTCACCTCCATTTTCTTCAACGTGGGCCTCATGATGCATCTGAACCCCATGACTTGGTTGCGCTTCATCGTCTGGATGGTGCTGGGTAAGAATGTGTTATTTTTCACTTTACAATTCCCTTTTTCGCATACCAAGGAAGTATCAAGAACAAGTAATGATGCAATGCTGAGATACGTTATAAAAAAGGAGACAGCCAAATACATAACAAGATGCATGATTGCCCTTTCACTCCCTTTGCGAGACGCAGCGATAAGCCGATAACCTTGGCGGTTCCAGCTACAGACCCACGGGATGTGCGACCAATGAATATAATTCCAACATATGAAATAATTATCTGTTATTTACTGGCAGTTGTGCTGTTAATTTGGGAAGATTATTATTATTTTTTTCATTATAAGTGCTCACATTTTATGAAACTCTCTCTCTCTCTCTCTCTCTCTCTCTCTCTCTCTCTCTCTCTCTCTCCAGGATTGGTCCTGTACTTTGCATATGGACAGCATCACTCCCGGGAAGGAGAGCCTGTGAGCAGCTACTCCACTTTGCTGAGCGAACCCGCCCCAGCTGGCAACACTGTGTTCGGATCGGTGCAACATACGCTGTCTCATGTAACGGCAAAAATTGCCTCGGCCGCTTCAGAAGACAAGAAACCCATTGTGGAACAGGATGAGGCAGGCAACGACGATCTGTGAGATGTGCCGCCTTGTCCCTCCATGACAGTCAGCTGATGGCGATGGTTTGATGGATCATGGATGGATGCGCTTTGGAGGGTGGGTTCGTATAGCGTGGTTCGTAGCAAAAGTTCTTATCTTCGGTCTCCTTTTTTCTCCGAGAATGATGGCTCATGTCGGGAATTTAGGATGTATAGGGTGTAGAGTATGAACTAAGAAGATGAAGGAATGCTGCAAATGATGATTATCGATAGGTGAAAACATGGCAAAGGAATTACCCTTGTTGGAATAGGCCGTGCTGTGCCCATCAGCAGAAAAGAAAAGGTAAGATGACAGTGTAACCCGTCAGAACAATCATTCGGCGTGTTTGTTACATATGCGTTACTCATATACCAAAGGGGAGATATAACTACCGTATGTCGAAGTTTTATACGTCTTTGTGGAAGAATGGTCAGATTTCCAGAGGTGTATACAATAGCCGTGGGTGGGCCTTTCAACTGTAAAGAATATTTAAAAGCTCATACTGTAACCACCGTTCCTTCATAATGTGGTCTATGACGCCCTCTAAATAAAGTTAACATTGCATTTTAATGTGTTCAAACTTAAATGGTCTTATTAAAAGGGTAGGTATGAGAAAGGTGAGGATATTGGTGCTACTGCCTAAGATAAGTACGGGATTTCCGAAATACATCAGTTTAACATGATGGAGTGGTTACATTGAAATATTGGGAATGAGGGTATTTTGGTAACAAAGTATAAAAAAGTGAGGTTCTTCTGTAGTTACAAACTATTTGTCTCATAGATGTCAGTCACTATTTTCATCTGAAAATGTACGAGTACCTACTGTATTTTATATGCTTAAGTTCCTTAAATATATCTATACGTATAATAAGACATACCAGCATCATGGTGTTGGCTGGCAGGGGTGTCTTAACATTGCTGGTAAATATGATGTCACTTTTTAAGAAAAACTATTTTACAAAGGCTATTCAGAATATCAAGGACATGACTGCTATTGTATCTTATATTCAAGCCCTCCTCAAATCATTATGTGTAGCTTTGTACTATGTTGATTTCTTTTGCCCGAGAAGGTGCAGTACTATGTAAGTGCTAATCAAAATTCACACTGAACGGTGTTGGTGTTAGTGTTAGGTATTGGGCATGGTGTGGTATGGTGGTCTCGAGTCTTAAACAGCAAGAATTATTAAACCACTACTTGATTTTTGACAATTGTCTTTGTGTTATTGAACAGTTTGGCTGAGGGATTTTTTTTAAGTAAGTTTGGATATGCATTTGAAATAAGTGCTGTATGTTCCTTTAACAGTGAGGCTAATGAGGTACATAAAAAATGGTCACTTTAAGATCTTGATTTTGGTTTATGTGCTTCTGATACAGATTTTGAGACATGCACTTCAGGAAGAGCCAAATTATACTGTTATTCACTTACATCAGATGAAGTAATGTAAGTGTGACTGAAAACCACGTTTATATCTTAGAGAACAAATTAATTCTTTTGTGAGAAAGTTAATCTGTGTTTTTAAAAAGTAAGAATTATTCAAAAGAAAATTAAGAGAAGGCATTTGTTTTTGGGATTTATGGCTTCCTGATGTATAACTTTTTTTATTATAACTTCCTGCGTAACCTATATGTTTCTCTAACAATATATAATCATGTGTACATATATCCCAATGATGACAGATCCACTGCAAAGCATTGGATGACAGTGGATGGCAGCATGTAAGTGTTTGTACCTAACTGATATAAAATTGTGTATGTCTGCACCAGCAAGGGTTACTTCCAGTAATGGTTGTCCCATGGATTATATATATATATATATATATATATATATATATATATATATATATATATATATATATATATATATATATATATATATATATATATATATATTTTTTTTTTTTTTTTTTTTTTTTTTTTTTTTTTTTTATTATGTCAATTCTTATCCTCCAAAACTGCTGGTACAGCTTAGTATCCCACTGAAACTGGCTGGTTGTGTGAACCCATCCAAGAAATATAGTATGTATTGCTCATTAAGAGCTTTACAAATGGCTTGAGAGCAGCTTGAAAGTCAGTCAGACTCATTACATTCATCAAATGTTTCTAAGCAATTCATTAAAAGTCATTCTGATTTTCACTTTGAAACAAAAGAAACAATCAGGACTGAATTGAAAGGACTGAAAAGATTGAATCATCATTCATTGTCATCATTATACCTGGATTGATTTTACAAAGTGATAGCTTATTCTTCAGAAGTTGTCCATATATAATGATCATGCAGTGCAAAACTTTATTTCATGTACAATCTTACAGTGATAACTAACCATGAGCTCCTTTTGTTGACTGAAGAAGTGAGGGTCTGATATTTATTGATATAGTCATGTAAGATATTTGTCTCACTGGTGTAAGATTGAAGGCAACTCTCAGAATTAAGATGTATAAACTTGATTTGTATTATTAGTTGGCAAAAATATCAGAAATCTATTGTTATAAGACATTTCATTGTTACCTGAGGAACAATTTCAGATGGCATGAAAACATCTGAAGATATTCCCAAGGTTGGAATGCCATCATATAGGTCTTACATTTCAAATGTTGTTTCAAAATCTACAAGACTATCAACATAAATTAATGAAATGCATCAAAGGTCTTTGAAGAAACAGAACACTAATCATGCATATTAGTAAAGAAGAGGATAGAGCAATGTATGTAATCCCAGATTACTCTGTAACCTTGAATTAGAAGAGTGCAAGGTTGCCTGTTGTGTGGCTACTCATACTCTGTTGTGTGCTGAAGTTTTACTTACAGGAGCTTTTATAGACCATCATTCAGGGGTTTTGTAAGGAGTTGATGGGCTACCAGACTGTTTTACTGTTTCATGTTGTACATAAGAGTTTATTTATATGTGTAATAGTCTAATAGTAATACATATTTATTTGTATATATTAACAGAATTGTATGCAGAAAGAATATATGATTAATCTGTAGCTTTTTCTTGTTTCTTCAATTATACCTCAGAAATAATGTTTAATCACTTCATATAATTTTTATTGAAAGCTGAAAGTACAAAGTAGTAAGTAGTATGTACTGAGACATCTTTTGTGCTGCTAAAAATAGTTTGAATGAATAGTAGTTGTACTGTGCAAGAAAAAAAGGGTGTAATGTGTGTGTGTGTGTGTGTGTGTGTGTGTGTAAACAATATATATGTATTATTTAGTGGAAACTCAGAGATGACCAGCTTAATTTAGAGAGATATAGCATTGCTACTCACTAATGTTTAGGGATATAGATTTGTATTCTGTGTTGCACCCTTTTTTATTCAGCACAACATTATATAAGTTTTAAAGAGTGCACGCAAATATATATACACATATGAACATACACATGCACACGTACACGCACATGCACATGCACGAGCATAAAGCCCAGGCCCTGTAAAACTACAACTAGGTAAATACACACGCACCGCGTAGCGTAGTGGTTAGCACGCTCAACTCACAATCGAGAGGCCCGGGTCCGAGTCCCGGAATGCGGTGAGGCAAATGGGCAAGCCTCTTAATGTGTAGCCCCTGTTCACCTAGCAGTAAATAGGTACGGGATGTAACTCGAGGGGTTGTGGCCTCGCTTTCCCGGTGTGTGTTGTGTGTGATGTGGTCTCCGTCCTACCCAAAGATCGGTCTATGAGCTCTGAGCTCGCTCCATAATGGGGAAGACTGGCTGGGTGACCAGCAGGAGACCGAGGTGAATTACACACACACACACATACACACACTCGCTCCATAATGGGGAAGACTGGCTGGGTGACACAGCTAGAAAGTTCACGATGAGCTCCGCTCATACCCTGTAATATACAATTAGGTAAATACACACACACTTTTACCGTGTGTGAAGTTTTGTCATTAAAATGCCAAACTTTTTTTTTCTCTTTTCTTTTTTTCTCTCTAACACCAAGAGATTTAAATACTTCAACAAGTGGAAAAGGAAATGCAGGTGGTAAATTACTACTAAAACATTCAATCTTGGGACTGTTTTATGCTCTTTGTCAGCTAGACAGCAGCTACCTAACTAGAACCCACAGTTATAATCATGACAACTTCATGAGAATACCCAAGAAAGAAGCATTGTAAATAGCTATAGGGAATGATCGATACCATCTTTGATGTTAGTGTTGTCCCACCACACTCCAACAAAAAGAACACCTTATAATACATGCACTGTCCAGCTTCAAGATGCATGATTATAGGATGACTGGGGCAGCATAGTGAATAGGAGAGCGGCAGAGTGGGCAGGTGGTGAGTGAAGCGGAGCATGTGTCGCAGGTGCTGAGGTGTGCACATGGCATGAAAACAGCTGCCACTGGGCGGTCCAAACATACACGGCACACCAGCACCTCCTTGGTCTCCTGCAAGCATTGTGGAGCTACAGTTGTGCATCAAGCTCTATGACTAACATGATGTGATAGCTTTAATGGGAAGAGAGAGAGAGAGAGAGCTAATGATGAATATATACCACACAATGTTCGTTTTGTTGAATGTCAGCGTTCAGTCCCCTTTCTCCCTCTGTTGCCACTCAAGATAAATTTATGTTTCAAAACAGAAGTGCATAGTATTACTATTACAATGCAGAGCATGGAAAGACCTGACTGGTGAGATGTGTTTGTTGGGCATCTTGTCAAGGATTCTTTCTACATCTGTCACTGCTTAACTGATCTTGGAACAAACTTATCTAAAGATTAACTATCAAATCATGGAAAGGAGGGAGTAGCTGAGCTACAAATCCCAACAGGACACTCAAAGGCACTAGATCGATACTCATCCTTGACTGTACAGCTATTGCAATGCACTGATCTGTGCCTTACCTGTAGTCGTTTCTGTAACCGTCTCTTTTCCCCCTCCAGCTCCATCACTTCATTCTCCAGTGCATCTGCCAACAAAAATACATTGTTCAGTCTCAAAAGAATTTTCTCAATGTGGACTGATTAATGTCTGCCTTGTTTTCCTATGAACAGTAACGTCTTGAACAGTGAAGAATAAATAAGTTTTGTCTTGAAGCTACAACACTCACCTAGGCTGTTGTCTTGCCTGGCCGATGACAACATTACCCCTTGCTGCTCCATTGAGTCTGTGTACAGATAATGTACCAAAAGTGAGACACAGTTGGACACATTATGATGACTGTATTATCAAGTTGGCAAATGTGTACAGTAGTGATGGGAAATATTTTCAAGTACTGGATGTTGTGTCAATGGATGTGAGAGACCTGAAAGTGACTATAGCTAAAAATATGATGAAAAATGCTATAAAATCAGCAGACCTATGCATGTTAACTCTACCTTGATCTCATAAAGTACAAATGATAAGTGCTTAATAATGGAACATCCTCACTATAACAGGAGGGGGGATCAGAGAGGAATGAATCAAGGTTGACTGTCTGTAATTCCAAGCTTGGCCTTAGCATGACATAGACCCATGTGTATTCTTGCAAGTTGTGTAAGTGCTTCGAAGAGTCATTGTTTTAGAACCTTAAGAGAGGATATTTAATATTTACTGTGATATGGAAGATAGATGATGATGATGATGATGATGATGATGATGATGATGATAGGGTGACTGATAATGATAGCTAGAATAATGATGATAACAGTGTGGATGATGATGATGATATGATTGAGGAGGAGGATGAAAATTATTATTATTATTTTTATTATTATTATTATTACTGCTACCACCACCACCACCACCACCACCACCACCACCACCACTACTACTACTACTACTACTACTACTACTACTACTACTACTACTACTACTACTACTACTACTACTACTACTACTACTACTACTAACAATAATAATAATAATAATAGTAATAATGATAATAACATATGTTTCTTTCCAGGAAGGATCAAGACATCATTAACAACTTTATTCGTCGTTTTTGTACGTGTCATTATATGGTGGTGAAGTGCAATCAGTATCAGCCAGCCCGGCCCTGGAAGCACTGGAGCGAGGAACACCTACCTGCTGGTGTGGTGACGTGAGCTGATCACCAGTCAGCGGCGTGAACACTGAGTCTGTGTGAGCCTGTGTGAGGATTGAGGTGGCAGGCGAGTCATATCTGTTTTATCTCATTCTGTCCCATATTTTCTCGTTCACCTGTCATTATAATTATTGAATCTTTTGTTATTATTTATTTCTTATCTAACTATTCAGTATTCATGTATATTTCCTGTGTGTGTGTGTGTGTGTTTGTAAAATTTATTGCATGTAAACGCTTTGAAACACATTATCTTATCTTTATTTGTCGTTGTGACAGAGATAAGGCTCGTCATGCTGCGTTCATGCCCTTATTGCGCCTTTTTAGATGGCAATGGAATTCAGTGAGTGATCTTATAAGTGGACTGAGAAGTTAAAGCGTTAAAAAGATGTGTATCATTATTACTCATACACGAAGTTTAAAAGGCGCGCCAAAATGTCTTCTTGGCGAGGATCTCTCTCTCTCTCTCTCTCTCTCTCTCTCTCTCTCTCTCTCTCTCTCTGTATAGATTCGTAAATTAGAGCTGAAAAAAAGCATGAAAAATAAGCAAGAACCAGATATTGAATTGTTGTTACTATTACTTTCAATTTTGCATGAACGGTCTCTGCGGGAACGCCCTTGACTCACACAAGTTCACAACAAAACAGCGACCAAAAGGAAACACTGCCAAAATGTCCATCCTCCGGGCGTCCCTGCTCCTGGTGGTGATGCAGAACCTGGTGGCGAGAAGTGAGTAGTCAGTGGAGTCAGTAATGTAGGGGGAACAGTGCTCTGGGCCAGGTGTGTGAATATCCCCACGTCTTTCCTGGCGGGGGAAGACGCAGGTAACGCCACACCTGTTTGAATGTCGGGTATGGCTTAAGGGGGGGAGGAGAAGGGGGTTCGAGAGGCCTTCCTTCCTTTCTTTCCTTCATTTCCTCTGCTGTTTTATTCTTTTGTTTTCTTGGATAGTATTGAAATGACATTAATATTTTAGTGTGATGGCTAGGGTATGTCAGTTTATGCTTAAATGCCTTCATTGATATTTTTGTTTATTTCTTCATTGTGTCCTTATTATCAGGGGGTTTTCCTTCTTTGCTGGTGAACCTTTTCTATTAGATACAGTTACTCCCCAAAGTAAAATCAACCTAACTAAAGGAGCCAGGAAGTGCATCATAACCAACAATAAAAAATGCTGTGAAATGATAGTACAATATTTGTCGCAGTTCTCATATTGTTAAGTACCCCCCTCCCTTTATCTGCCACTTACCAGGGAAACTCACAGTTTTCACAGCACTCACAAAGCACCAGGGCAGGATACGAGATACTCACAGGTAGGGGTTTGGTGGCCGTAGTCCGAAGGAAAGTGGCACTGGCAGAACTCTCTGGACAGATACTCAGGCAGACAAGCACACAAGAGGAGAGAGATACGCTTTTATTCCACTTACCGGTTTTATTTAACATAAACCAATACCGACAATTACACCCAGGCACGAGGCACAGTCACTGGCACAGAACTCTTCCTCACATTCTCAGCAACACACACATCTGCCTGTCTGTCACCTCAGCTATGGGACAGTTCCTTGTTCTCCTCCAGGAGGCACAGGGATCAAGTAGGCAGGCCACACAACAACAGGTGGCTGGGACTTCTTCTCTTGGTTGGGGCGGGACAGCTTCTGTGGTGGACCAAGGCTCTCTCCTGCTGCCTCACTTTCTTCCTAAAATTCAGCGTCCACTGTGGCTACTCTCTAGCCCTCCTCTTTGTTATAATATATTGGTAGAAATGTAGATTACACCTGGGTCTGTTTATTGTGTTAGTGTTTACTATAAAGCCTTGTTAGCAATTCATGACATGACTACATGTGGTAGTATACTAACTGCACTTATGTCTATGATTTTTTTTATTTGCCGGGCTGGCTGTTATTGGCTTGCATTGATGCTTTCGAAAATCAACACAGCTCGAGAAACAGTTACTTTAGGTGTGTGTTGTGCTTTATGAGAAAAGAGCTGTACTCATGCTTTCCATCTCCATATCTTTTAATATCCAAGTTAGCCTTGAATACATGTATACCTTTTCAATTTATGTACCATAATTTTTTTCCAGACTTCCATACATTCATACTTCTATATGGAATACTATACTTACTGACATCTCTTCTACAAGAACTCTTCTTCAGCCTCTTTCCCTGTATCCCAAACCTTTAATCCCCATCACTTCAGTCCACTTTCTATTTTCTTGTAGGTATATTTTATATATTCCAATCAATTCTCCCCTTTTTTCCCTTTTCTTCAACATTGGTGTAACTGGAATTTTAAATGTTAAGATATTGAAGTGAAATTGTATGTAGCATTACATTTTTATTTTATTTTATTTATTTGTTTATTTATTTTTTTTTTTTTTTTTTTTTTTTTCAGGTGGAGCCATCAAATGCTACCAATGCTCTACTGATGAAGACCCAGAAGGCAAGGATCTGTGTGGGGCATACGAGAGCTTTGACGAGTCAGCACACATTCCTGTTGACTGTCTGCAGGAAGAGTCAGTCACCCCTGGCACCTTCTGTGTGAAGATTACCAAGCAATCACCACGCATGTTTATCTGTGAGTCACTTATGAGTATTTTAAATGCTAAGATAAAATGTACTAGTATGTTTCTCATGAAGACTCACACATACATTAGTGATAAGGATGTTGTACTAATGAATTTTGCCCTTTGCATCTGATAATTGAGATTTACAAGTGTGTGTGTGTGTGTGTGTGTGTGTGTGTGTAATTCACCTTGGTCGCCTACTGGTCACCCAGCCAGACTTCCCCATTACGGAGCGAGCTCAGAGCTCATAGACCGATCTTCGGGTAGGACTGAGACCACATCAACACACACCAGGAAAGCGAGACCACAACCCATCGAATTACATCCCAGACCTATTTACTGCTAGGTGAACAGGGTTCACACATTAAGAGGCTTGCCCATTTGCCTTGCCGCTTACCGGGACTCGAACCCGTTCCTCTTGATTGTGAGTCGAGCGTGCTAACCACTACACTATGCGGTGTGTGTTGTGTGTGGTGTGTGTGTGTGTGTGTGTGTGTGTGTGTGTGTGTGTGTGTGTGTGTGTGTGTGTGTGTGTGGTGCACATGTAATTCCCCATGGTTGTCTGCTAGTCACCCAGCCAATCTTCCCCATTACAGAGTGAGCTCAGAGCTCATAGACCGATCTTCGGGTAGGACTGAGACCACAACACACACTCCACACATTGGGGAAGCGAGGCCTTAACACCTTGAGTTACATCCTGTACCATTTACTGCTAGGTGAACAGGGGCTACACATTAAGAGGCTTGCCCATTTGCCTAGCCACTTCCCGGGACTTGAACCTGGGCCCTCTCGATTGTGAGTCGAGCGTGCTAACCACTACACTATGCGGTGTGTGTAATTCACCTCGGTCGACTGCTGGTCACCCAGCCAGTCTTCCCCATTACGGAGCGAGCTCAGAGCTCATAGACCGATCTTCTGGTAGGACTGAGACCACATCACACAACATACACCTGGAAAGCAAGGCCACAACCACTCGAGTTACATCCCGTACCTATTTACTGCTAGGTGAGCAGGGGCCACACATTAAGAGGCTTGCCCATTTGCTTCACCGCTTCCCGGGACTCGAACCTGGCCCTCCCGATTGTGTGTCGAGCGTGCTAACCACTACACTACGTGGTGTGTGTGCGTGTGCGTGTGTGTGTGTGTGTGTGTGTGTGTGTGTGTGTGTGTGTGTGTATTTGTGTTTGTTTGTGTGCATGCACATGCCATATTACTAATAAACACGTGCTCCTTAGGGGATGGACGATGGCGGACAGTGATACGTCGCTGCTCATCAGTGTCAGAAACAGGTGTGACCAACATGTGCAACTGGGGACTGGATGCTAACAGTGTGTACTGGGAGGAATGCTACTGCACCTCTGATGGCTGCAACGGCTCCTCCTCCATCACCTGCAGTGGCACGGTGGTGGTGGTGCTGCTGCTTGTCTCCCTCGGGTACCTTGGTCGTCACTGACACTCCTGATTGCTGCACAGTGTACAAACTTCAGATTTTACTGCAGCTCATTGTCTTTAATTTTGTATTGTTGTACTGAGCTAGCTTAGTGTAGCTCTCCGTATTATTAGTAAATATTGATTTCCCAATACATACTTGTTGTATCTGGTTAAAATACTAAATAATAAGTTAAAATTTTATCTTTCTGCTATGCAATTTATAGTTCATGAGAATAATATTTTTCATATCAAGTAAGGTGATAGAATCTGTTATTAAAATGTATCCAACCAAATGACAAGAATGTGGAAAAATAATCTATCTCAGAGTTAAGTTTTTAAGAAAACTTCCTTTCTTCTCTAAGTTATATATGTGACATATTTGACTTTACAACCACAATCTACTTGTCTTCCAAGTAGTTGTGGCTATTAGTGGAAGTGATATATTTGGAATTCTGAATACTGCAAAATCAAAATTATATGCACTCGTGGCAGCATGATCACTACACTGTATCACTGACATCATTTTGATGGCTCATTATGGCAGTCTTATGTACTTGTCCTTTGATCTCATGCTAACTAGGAGAGATGGCATCTTGCTAATGTGAGAACATTGTGTTATGTCAAAAGCAAGTTATGCTTCCTTTTATGTGCATTACAAAATGTTTCCATCAAAATGGCAGCTCATTGATTGTGCAGTCATTTTAGTATTAGGACTGACATTTATGATGTCCAGGATTTTTTATGTAGTATTTTATTTACACATTTCATGCAACATCTGCTCAACTGAAACTGTCCATAATGAGGGATAACCATAAGCAGTATAAGTACCAGTGGTACCTTAGGAGGAATCTTCTGGGTGAAACAAGCCATTGCATAACATGAATTTCCACTACATAGCTACACTGAAAGCTATATATATATATATATATATATATATATATATATATATATATATATATATATATATATATATATATATATATATATATATATACACACACACACACACACACACACACACACACACACACACACACACACACACACACACACACGCCCGGTAGCTCAGTGGTTAGAGCGCTGGCTTCACAAGCCAGAGGACCGGGGTTCGATTCCCCGGCTGGGTGGAGATATTTGGATGTGTCTCCTTTCACGTGTAGCCCCTGTTCACCTAGCAGTGAGTAGGTACGGGATGTAAATCGAGGAGTTGTGACCTTGTTGTCCCAGTGTGTGGTGTGTGTCTGGTCTCAGGCCTATCCGAAGATCGGAAATAATGAGCTCTGAGCTCGTTCCGTAGGGCTGTCTGGCCGTCTGGCTGTCTCGTCAAAGACTGCAGCAGATCAAACAGTGAAACACACACATTTCAATTTCCTTTTCCTAAGGAAATTTGCTCCCAGCCACAACTCATTAAATACTTGCCAATTATATGTTGTTGCATTCTTTAAGTGATTTATTGTCTGTTTTCTTTTCAAACTAGTGTGTGGTCAGTACAGAACAATGATAACAACATTGATTTAATTTTAAAGCATTTATTTTGCAAAAAAGTTTTGAGTTTTATAATATTTATTAACAAATGAGTAGAGTTAAGTTATGGATTACACAGGATAATTTTATATTATAATCTGTTACTAACATTATAAAGAAAATCATATACTGTATAGGAAAACAAAATATTCACAATTTGTGGTTGATCTGTAAAGGTTGTGTAGGAAATTCTGCATTGTACTTGCTCTATATACATGTTATGTATAGAATTTAGAATTGTCCATTATTTTCATCTTGTTTTAATAGTAGTGATGACTTTGACATGTATGTCATATGAGGCAATGTATTCACCCATGAGTGCTGAATGAAAATACCATGATGAAACTATTATGGTTGTCCATCGCTAACGATGACGACGTCTCTCCTTCTCGGGGTGAATAACATGGATGTAGTGTGAATGAATGAGATGATGATTAAGGCGGCAGATTATGGGGTCCTCGGTGGCTAGTTTTTGGGTAATAAAAGCAGTAATAATTTATTATTATGACAATCTGGTGGCTACGGAGCCCAAACTCCGAGGCGCAAATTCTGCCGCAGGTAGGACATGGGATGCCCTCGTCAGGAAGAAGAGGGCCGCGGTCAATTCGGTCGTGTCGACGCCGACGCCGTTCTTCACAGGCATGTGTTCGTGCTGTTTCGAAGGTCTCCACAGCATGGCGGCACGTTGAGTGCCACGAGGTCCGATCACTGATGAGGTGCTCCAAGTTTGACGGAGGGACACCGCACCGCTTCAGAGTCACCTTTAGGTGGTCCTTGAACCGTTTTTCTGACCACCAGCACTACGATGACCTGTGGCAAGCTCTCCGTAGAGGATGGTGCGAGGAGTCGGCCGTCATCCATACGGCACACGTGGCCGACCCATCGGAGTTGGCGTTGGATGATGAGCGCCTCGACACTGATGCAGCCGGCGCGCTGAAGAACAGTGATATGCGGGATACGGTCTGTCCACGTGATTCCAAGGATCCGCTGGAGGCTCCTGATGTGAAAAGCCTCGAGGCTCTTGATGTGGGCTCGATATATGGTCCAAGCCTCACAACCGTATAGCAAGGTTGAAATGCAAACTGCATTATAAACAGCGACCTTGGTGGCAGTAGATATGTTATGGTTTAGGAAAACCCTGCGTGACAGTCGCCCGAAGGCACTAGTGGCTTGCCGGAGTCTGTTCTGCACTTCGTCTCCGATGTTACAGGATGAAGACAGGACGCTGCCTAGGTAGGTGAAGCTGTTTACCTGCCTGATATCCTCATCTCCAACTTTAAAGGTAGTAGGAGGGTTGATCACCGTGAGCCGAGCGTTGATGGAGTACTTCGGTCTTCCTGGCATTGATGACAAGCCCTGTGCGAGTGCAAATGTCAGCAGTAGTAGACAGGGTTCTTTGAAGGCCTTCTGCTGTGTGACTAATGAGAGCAGCGTCGTCGGCGTACTGCAGCTCGAAGACAGTCATATTCCTGGTCTTTGTGAACGCTTGGAGCCGTCGTAAGTTGAACAGACTGCCGTCAAGACGGTACCGGAAAGTCACGCCATCGTCTAGCTGGAGATGGTACCTAGTTAGAAGTGTGACTGCAGACATGTATATGTTGAAGAGGACTGGCGCGAGAACACAGCCCTGCTTTACACCAACCTTGACTTCAAAGGGATCAGATTCCAGGCCGCCAATTGTAACGCGGGCAAACATACCTGTGTGGAATTCTTTAAGAAGCTTGATAAATTTTGGGGACAGCCGAATTTAACCAAAATGGTCCATAGGAGGGAACGGTTAACTGTGTCGAATGCTTTTGTAAGGTCGACGAAGGCAGCATAGAAGTCACGGTGTTGTTCCCTACACTTTTCTTGCAGGAGACGAGCTACGAAGATCATGTCCGTGGTGCTCCTTTCCTTGCGGAACCCACATTGTGACTCTGGGAGCATGACCTCTGAGACGAAGGAGAGAAGGCGGGAAAGCATGATCCTGGCTAATACCTTCCCAGCCACGGACAAGAGGGAGATTCCTCTGTAGTTCCCGCAGACGGATTTGTCACCCTTTCTCTTGTGTATGGTTATAATGTTTGCATCTTTCCATTGTTGAGGAAGACGTTCTGTTTCCCACAGGCTGCAGATGAAATGATGGAGGCGTCGGTGCAGGAGATCTCCACCATGTTTGAAGATTTCTCCAGGAATACCATCGGGTCCTGCTGCCTTGTTATTCTTCAGAGCCAAAATGGCTCGAAGAGTCTCAGGAAAGGACGGGGTGGAGTCCATCTCTACAAAGGGAGGTAGAGTTGGGAGGCGGTTAATCACCTCAGGTTCAGCTGGGTTGATGCGGTTAAGCAGTTCGCTGAAGTGTATATATATATATATATATATATATATATATATATATATATATATATATATATATATATATATATATATATATATATACACACACACACACACACACACACACACACACACACACACACCCTCCGTCCCTCATGATGAACAAAAGTTGCGAGGACTTCAGCCCTCTCAGTCCTCCCACTCGCACACCCAGAGGTTGCAGATCCGCAACTGATATAAGGCGTCTTTTTCAGTTCTCAAAGGGCTTTTAAATTCTAAAGTGTTTCCTCCCACTTGACAGCTAAAAAAAAAAAAAAAAAAAAAGACAACTTGATTATCATGATTTCAGACTCTATTTAAATGAAACGCCAGTTTTTTAGGGTGTTTCCACGATTCTAGTGACCTACTTATAAGATTAATGCAAGTTTTTTGCCTGAATGAGAATCAACCGAAGAACCGAGATGAGATATAGCAAGAAATATAGAACATGCTCTTTCACTCTTTGTTTTGGGAATGATAACTGTGGTATTTTATTATTATAATTTTCTTTCTTTCCCTTTCCCTTGATCCATGCCCTTGAAAAAAGGTCCTCCAGCTCAGTCTGCTAATTTGTCTAATTCAATATGTACAGACCTATATCATGAATTCAGAAATGTTAATACTTTCAAAATCATTTTTCATTAGTAATATAATCAAAAGAGCTAGGAAAAAAAAAAAAAAAAAAAGAATAAATTGGTAATCGAACGCACTTGCCCCTTCTGTTGTCTGCCACACTGAGGCTTGTGGGTCCTGTAGCAGATCAGCTGGTGAGGCAACACCGCACACGACACAGAAGTAGGCCAAATGGCATCCAAACTCACTAAACCTGGGCTCCTGAAGAATGTAGTGGTGAGTACTGGTGGGCGTGGTGGTGGTGAGGGGAGGGTGGGGTCGCGGGCGTGGCGGGCGTACGGGTGACGGTGGACGGGGCGGCCGGCTGGCTACGCAATCCCTCAGCTGATCCTTCTATCACTTCGGCAAGCCGCTGCCCGTCACTTCCCTGCCCTTACCATGCCTTACCCTGTGGATTTCGGTGCTTTGAGTAATTTTAGCGACAAATCACTGAAAATTAGTAGGTCACGACAGTTTGCCGGCCAGTTTTCTGTTCAATTAAAAACACCACTAACACTGAAAAACTTGTCCTGTCTTGATTAAATATTACTTTCAGGGGCGCGATGCTACCAGTTTGTGTGTCCCTTTCTTTTCGTCACATATTTAACAATGGTATGCGCAGCACCGGGGCCAATGTTACTGTAAATTTAATTAAAGGTTAGGTTGGGAAGAATTTCACTGACTTCTGCTCTACCACTTGTATATATATTTGTTGTGTAAGAGAGGAGATGATTGAGATGTGAGTTTTCAGATAATGTTTGACCGCATTATGGAAGATCATGCTTTCCTTTAAAAAGTCAATTTAAAGTTAGGATAAATTTGATAATCTTCAGTAGAGATGGACATAGTATAGTGCATATGAGTACTGGACTTAGCTTGCCTGTGATATCGGGGTAATTATCTGCTGTCTGTCAGAAACTTACCCGCCAGTCATGATGAAGTACATCCTGGTTTTCTTATTTTAAGGAATGTGAGTTGAGTATAAATGAAGCAGTTCCGACTACATCCTCCAAATCCTTAAAATAATGTGAGATTCCAGAGGACTGGAAGGAAGCTGAAATAAGACGAGTCTTAAAAAAAGTCAAAGTAAAGAAGAACTTGCTTGCTTAAATAGCAACCTGTCAATCTTTTCTCTGTTCCCAGGAGGATGTTTACTAGCAAAATGATTACAAACAAAGTACAGAACTTCCAGGAAAGTGATAACTTTAAGATGTATCTTGTAGTCTGACTCATCAATGGGTCTGGTGGTTGATTCATCATTGCATTGGTGCATATTCCATGAAGTATTTGTATTGGAATAAATGTATTTCAGTCACTTCATATTGATGTTTTGATTTATAACTTGTATTCACTCCATCCTTGTGGTTGAGATATAATTTTATGATTTCTTAGCCTATCAAGTTCATCAGGCTAAGATAAACTGTAGAGAATATCACAAGTGATGGTTGATGTTTTGCAGCAGCGGAGCTATGGGGCACAGGCAGCTACCCAGCAAACCAGCTACACCCTGCCACAACACCAGCCCCAGGTGACTTCCCTGCCCTCTGGAGTGGTTGTTGCATCACAGGAGAACAACAGCCCTGTGTCCAGGGTAGCTGTGCTCTTCAAGTAAGTTGAATGGCTGATATCAAGTACAGACAGGTTTCTGATTTATCCAAGCCGTAAATGTAAAGGTATGTTGTACATAATTGTATGTGTTGGCATTGGGCTGGCAGCTCCACCCTTCCTGGGCCTTGGCACATGAGCAGGGTGGCCAGTTCCTCCCTCTGTTGGCTTTATGTTCCCAGTCATAGCTGATTGGTACCTGTTTTAAGGCTGGATGAAGCTTGGAGTGAACAGTCATCCTGTGACCCATTTGTGACCAGGATTAAAATCTTGACCTCATTAATGCCCAAGCTACCATCCTTTAATATATGTAGTTACTGACTTCCTTCAGTAGCTTCCTACAAGTCATACACCATAGCATAGAACCATAGGGTACTCTGGAAATTGTAGCACAAGACCATTTATATCTTGGCTGTATCATCTTACTGAAGCTTTCTTTTCTCTGGTTAGGTGTTGCATTCTTGCTAATCATGAAATATGCTTGGAAGAAGTGTAATTTATGCAATATACAACATGCACTAGAGATAGAGAATTGGCCTTTTGTCAGGGCTGGCTCACGCTATGAAGGCCCAAACCATCTGGGAGCTTCTCACATGCTGCGGACATGTGTAGGTTTGGGCACCAACAACACCACTGCTTTCTCCATCACTCGCTCACTGCAGCAGCTCGGAGGTTCCCTGGAGGCTGAAGGAGGCAGGGAACACATCCTCTATGGCCTGGAGGTGATCCGAGATAACTTGTAAGTGTTTCATTAATGTGTATTCACTTCTTGTTACACTATACAGTGGTTCTTACCACTTAAATTAGCAACTACTATTACATCATTGAAAACTTTTCTATTTTAGTTGTATCTGGCCTCCAAATAGTTTTCTTAGATCTTGTTATTTTTTTTATCAGAAGAAATTTCTATCTTGGTTCTTTATTTACTGAGACATTATTAGAAATATAGTACAATTCATATATGTGAATTAAAACTTGAAATAATGCAGTATTGTTATTGTAAATTCACATGATCTTTATTTAAGAAAGCTTCAGTTCTAATGTGGAAAAGATTCAACTTGGTAATATTCTGATGCATTGACAGAATGAATATGTAGATTAGCTTATTGTAGATCCTTTTTATAGATATGGGGTATGCACAGAACCAGCTGCAATAGCATGTGTGAAATCTGTAGTTGTAGTTTGACAGGACCATATATTATCAAGTTGATAATCCCCATTGTAAAAGACTAAACAGTAAAGGATTTTTGAGGTGTGTTGGGGATATTACAGGGATGGTGGCTTGGAGCTGCTTGGTGAAGTGTCCACCCAACCTTCCTTCAAAACTTGGGAGATGAAAGACAACCTGAGGCGTGTCAAGACTGAACTGGCTCTGAGAGAACCTTCCACCCTGGCACTTGAGATGCTACACAAGGCTGCCTTCCGCAACACTGGCCTGGCAAACTCCATCTTTGTGTCTGATTTCAGATTGGGCAAGCTTTCATCAGATATGGTGGGTGGTGTTGTTTTTCTTAAGTGCTGTTTATGTGCTGATACTAAATTCATATTAGATTGGATGCCTAATCAAGAGAGAATATCTTTAACCTGTGTCATCAAAACTTTTGTATGTATGATATTCCTTTGCCTTTGCTAATTTGTAGAAATAACAATGTTAAATTGAATGTGCTGCATTGAGAAAAGTTTGGAATTGAATGTAATAATTATTGGGAAAAGAATATGTACCATTGAGGTAATTATCCCAGAAGCATCATTATTTATTGTCTAGTAAACCATATATTCAGAGTTTACTATATTCAGAGATCTCTTGATACAGAATTGCATTTTGTGTGATGGTGTGTGATGCAGGACTGATTCCATACACATTTATGATTTATGACACTAGAGAGGTAGACCAGGGACTTGGATTGTTTGTTTCTGAAATATAGATCACAGAATCATGAATGTTAGCTGTAATAGAATGTGGAGTTGAGTTCAAATGGAAGTTGTGTATTGGATTGCTGTCTTACCTTTATCACATCACCTTAGCCAGTAAAAGAATATTTTTGTGACTTTTGTATGTTTTGTGAACCACATCACCATCCTATTGAATTATCACCTTGTCCATGTCATGTTATTTAGCAAAATGTCTCCATAGTTTTCTTTTTCTTTGTGAATTATACTTCCTCCATTTCTTTCAGCTGAAGGACTATGTGGCTCAGACTCACCAGGCCGGCCGCATGGTGGTGGTCGGCCTTGGGGTGGATCATAGTGCCCTCGTCAATTATGCTAAGGGCCTCAGTGTTGGTGCTGGAGATGGGCCAGCCGGAGCCTCTGTCTATGGCGGTGGAGAACTTCGCCATGAATCTGATGCACCAATCTCTGTTATTGCTGTTGCTGGTTCAGGAGCCAGTTTGGGTAGCAGTGATGCAGCTGCTCTTGCTGTGGCCCAGCACATCCTTGGTGTGGGTCCAAGTGTCAAGTATGGCAGCAATGCCAGCAGTGCTCTAGCCAAGGCAGTCGCTGGCTCAGGGGGTAGTGGTATGGCTTCTGCTGTCAACATCAGCTACAGTGATGCGGGCCTCTTTGGTTATTTTGTGGTGGCTGAATCAGCAACAGCTGACAAGGCAAGTCTTTTTATTTTGATAAATAGAATAGTGTACATCTGCCTATTAAATGTTTTGTTGAATGGGGAAAAGATATTGTTCAGAGCATCAAGTGCATCTTTACATGATCAACAACTCGAAAAGAGATTCAGGATGTGCACCCTAATTTTTATTTGATGGTCTTATTATACTACTACTGCAGTATAACTATATTCTAATACAGGCAACCCCCGCTTAACGAAGGGGTTACGTTCCTAAAAAACACTTCGTTAAGCGAACCGATTATAACAAGTTTAACCCCTGACTTGAACTTCCATTGAGAGTAAGCAAAGCGAGAGTGCATCATAGTACAGTGAAAGGTTTAATGAAAGTAAAAATTATGAAGTTTAACATATAGGCAGTTAAATTTAACTTAAGTCATTATAATGTACACTAATGTATTTATATACGTAACTTTATAATATTGATGATCTTAAATTTACGAAAGGAGGGAGAGTGAAGCGGGAAAGACACTAACCGGCAACTTGTGGAATGTAAACAAAGGATGCATCATTGTACCGCATACAAAACTTGTGTACCACATTTCCACAAGGCTTTCCATTTTATCCATTGTAGAGTCATGAGTTCAGGTGGTTCTTTTAGCTTGCAAGGAAGATACAGTCTCACTAGCCTTCTTAATAGAGTATGCTGAGTTGAAAATAGTAGAGACATTATATGGAGTCAAGATGGTGGCCAGCAATGCTATAGTTTTCTCGCCTCTCGTGTCTGTGAATAATATCCAGCTTCACTTCGAGAATAAGAGACTTCTTGGTCTTCTTAGGAACGCTAGGCCACATTGCAGGGCGTTTTGGTGGTAAGTTGAGCGAATGAAGACGAGATGCTGCTGACGCTGTTATGGGAGTGAGTGGTGCGTGTGTTGTCCACGAGACTTGATCTTGATCTTGATTCTACAGGTGTCCCGGGATTTCTCCTGAGGCAGGCCTTAGTATTTGTGGCTCCTGGTGCATTCAAAAGCTTGTCGGCTTGCGTGAAATGGTGGGATTTTCAAACTTGGAAAAAATTACCTGGATGAAACTTTGTTAAGGGGAGAGTCCGGTTTGGAGACCCCAAAAATATAAAAAAAATGACTTTTTGTGAAAAAAATATATTTGGTAGGTATACATTTTGGCAACTATCTCGCAAAGATTTAAAAGGAAACTTGCGATAGTTTCCCTTTAAATCCCGTTTAAAGGTCCCGCGCTCAACCACGTGCAGCTGTGCGTTTGTTTACATCAGCAGAGTAAGTTTTTTCCACCCAATTCTACGAAAAATGCTAAAATCTGAACTTTTTTTTGTGTGGATATGATATGGCAAGACTGACGACGAGTCTGTGTGGTATCAGTGTTCGGTGGGTCGGTCACAGGGCTCAGTGCTCTCGTAGCTACAGTCACGCCAGGATGCTGCGCTGTTTCTCGCGACCTCTCTCAGCCCATATCTCAAAACATAAGTTATTCCCCTTCTAACGTTAACCTTGGAGCCAGTTTTAGCTTGATTTCAATGAAACAAAGACTAAAAGGCAGAGGAATACTTTCTCTTCAAATCATCGTCGCTGTTTTTTTTATATATGTCTGGTTTAATTTTATATTAATATTTTTGGTCAAAAAGGCAAAAAAAACACATTTAAAAAAAAAATCATAAAACAAATTTAAAAGCTGAAATGAAAAATCTAACGACGAAGAAACATTTCATATTATAACGTCTCTAAGTCACAGAAAAATGAAGGTTGTGGGGCCAATAATAACGACGGAGATTCGCTTTTAAATTTTCGTTGTAGTTGTAGTTGGAGGGGGGGGGAGGGGGACAAGAATGGGGGTCAATGTCTAATGTTGATGTAAATGATGCCAATACTTCACAACATAAAAATCAGAGCGATTCATGCATATTTACCGGAGATATGGCACCCCCGATCTAAACCGGACTCTCCCCTTAAAGCGAGTTTGGTGTTCGTTAAACAAGCAGATGGTAGTAAAAGGAAACTTTCGTTGTAGCGAAATTTCGTTGTGTGAACCTTCGTTAAACGGGGGTTGCCTGTACCTTAAATAGAAGATTGTTGAACATATCATTTTACAATCTTATATACCTGTATCATCCTCATGGCTACCTTACTGATGCTATGGTTTTCCGCACTAACTCTTGGATAACATCATCTTAAGATGCATAGCCTCTGTATATGTAATTGTATCAAGGTAATTCTATAAAGGCACTTTCTTTAGGTGGTGCGAGCAGCTCATTCTGCTGTTAAGGGTCTCAAAGTGACAGAAGCAGAAACTGCCAAGGGAAAGACTTGTGTCAAGGCTGCCATCCATATGGCTTCAGAATCCAGTGGTTAGTATATCACTCCCATTTTTGTATTTATATATGCCTATTAAAGATCTTTTGTAGTTGAATGTGTTGCATCATCTTCACCATTTGAATTAGGAGACAGTAATCCACTTTTGTCAGTATTCTTCCACTTGTAAATTTATGTTTCGGACATACATAAGTTTAAAGCTAATAATTTTTTCCTCCTTTATTTGTATGTGAGTGTACATGTACTGTGACTGTAATCTGCAGGAGAGTGTTTGGCTGACATGGGACTCCAGGCTTTGCTGTTGGGCAAGTACAATGATCCAGTTGCTGCTGCTGCTGCTATCGACGCTGTGACACCTTCAGCTGTAGATGCTGTGAGTTCCTTGCCATTTTGATTTTGATAAGTTTATAATATAACTAGAGATGTACCGATGCATCAGCATTGGTATCGGCTCATTTTTTGGGTATCGGTATTGGTATCGGCTTATTTTATGCTGATACTTCTGATACCTAAAAGGAATTTACTATTTAGTGATATATTCGATATTAGATATTGATGATACCAAATTAATATAATACGGCGTATTAAGTTTCCGTGGTGATTACTGTATGTCATAGAATAGTGTTTTCTGTGGAAATAAGCCACAACCTCTAAATTGGACGTGTATGAAACGCGTATAGGCTGAACTCCAGCATCCTGTCACACAGTCGGTCATGAGTCACCACGCATTCTCACTGTCTCTCAGTCAGACGCTGCTCTTCCACCCACACAAAGTTCACACAGGTGAAAAGCTTATATTTTTTAACTATAATCTAAGAATATCAAACTTCAGATATTGAGAATCCAACAAAATGATTTGGTATATATATATATATATATATATATATATATATATATATATATATATATATATATATATATATATATATATATATATATATATATAGGCATTTTGCATTATTGTAAATAACAGCATATTCTTATTTGATTTATAATTAACAGTGCTAGTGCTAGCCTTTTCCAAGATATCATACTGGAATAGGTGGAAGCTCGAATTATATATGTATATTAATTTTAATGCAAGTTTAATTTTGAGTTACTTGTGTTAACCTAAGGATGTAAAAATTCCATAACTAAGAAAGTAACGATTCTGTTTTGTAATCATGTGCATTGTGTATAATTTGTTGCATATTAATTATTTAAGATCATAGCAATACACTAGAAATTTAGAATAAACTAAACTTTTTTCTATTTAATTGAAAAGATTAGGTGAAAGCTCATTTTTCTGAATTGGTCTACTAATGTCTAATGAATTAATATCAAAGGATGTCAGATTTAATTAAAGAGAAACATACACAACAAAATGAGTTTCTTTTGGTAATATTTTGTGTCTGTTTTACAATTTTAATAATTTTAAAAATATTTTTGATCGCCAAAATATCGTCAATAAAATTAATCATGAAAATGCACAAGACCAAATGAAGTAAGAATTTAAAATAACTTACAAGAATCAGAAGACTGAGAAGATATTCATTCCAATTACTGAGTAATTTACCTTTGCAAATGGCTTCAAAAAGCTTCTAGAATTGCTCCTATTTCACAAATGTTCTCAGAAGGACTTACAGCATCCCCCAAAACAAAGCCTCCCATCTGGTAACACTCGCTGTCCACCAACTCATCCTGGTGTCCAGTGCAGTAATCACTATAAGTAGTAGTATCGGTATCGGAATCGGCCAAAATTGTGGTATCGGTACATCTCTAAATATAACATGTTTAAAAGATGTGCATCAAAGTACAGAATCACTTCATATTTTATTGTTTTCTTTGCAGGCCCTAAGGAAAGTCTTCAGTGGAAAGTTGAGCATGAGTGTCTTGGGGAATGCCAACATTGGTTATTTGGACCAGTTGTAGGACCCTTGAAGCACTTGTTCTTGTTTTGGTATATGGAATCTTCTAAAGAAATTTGAAATTTTTGAAAATATGTACACATGTTACCTTCATTTGATGTTTTAATTCACTGGAAATTAAGCATCATATTAAGTTCAGGTTATACCTAAAAATTAATGAGTATAAAATGTACATGTGACATCCTCCTCGTTAGAAAACGGTTTTGTGTATATAATCTTCTGGCAGTGTTCAGAAGCTGTAGATATTTATGATGAATGACAGTGTATGTACCAATAACTCTGGAGTTAAAGTAATATAAGAATATTTTCTTTTCTTTGGTGCCTTTCACAGTAAATAACAATCCTCTTCCAAGCTGCATGTTTCAAGGTTTCAGGTGTGAGCTGCATTTTGGGTCTAAAATAATTTTACTATTGACTGTGCATGGGATGACATGTGAAAAGTAGAGAATACAATAATTCAGTTCAGTGGAAATAGAACTCACTGGTTACATCCATGCACATTCCCACATTAAATTAATTAAGTTTTATTCTATAATTAACAGCTTAAAAAATATAAATACATCTGTGGTAAGAACAGTAATACAACCACAAGAATACTTACCTATACCTATATGGTAATTGTATATGAAAATAATTATTCATGTCTAGACTTCCATTACATTTGGATGTGTACAATACGGTTCTGATGATGTTAGTTATCCGAATGAGTCCAGCTAGGGCTACATTTCTTTATAAAGCTGTTGATTCCCTCCTGTCCATCCATCATGTTGATGTTGTGCACCATCAGGTTTCCTCCTTCCCTATGAGGTGCACAAATGTATTATTGAAATGTTTTAAACAGATAGATTTCTTAAACACAAAGTTATCAATACTCTCATGAAACACTACTTCCAAACATTAAGCAATATGCAGAACTATTAATTCTCTTCAACACCTATTATATAATGTGCTAAGTCTTCTGCCTCACCTGTAGGCATCTTCTATTCCCATCTCCATCTGCTTATACATGAATTTCTTCCCCAGAGCAATGACAGATCTACTCTTGTGCAGAATGGCATCAACAGCTTTCTGTACTTCACTGTCTGGAAAAATTAATATTTTTTTTAATAGTGTATTCATATAAAAGGGAGGTATTGGCATAGTGGATAGCATGGTGAGCGTGGGATCAGGCAGACATGTAGGTTTGAATCCCACCACGTACATCGTTAAAAACTTTGCCATTTGTCGAATGGTTTAAAGTTACGTACATGTCATCATGATACCCAGGTTCTAGGTGGTTACATCAAAGATGCACTTGACTGGTGATATGGGCACCACTATGAGTAAAATTGCCTGCGCCACTCTTGGGTGTAAGCTGAACAGTGCTTCCCATATATACTCTTCAAGTACACCTACAGGCGCTATAGGGCCCCCCCACCCAAAAAAAAAAAAAAAAAAAAAAATCTATAATCAAAAGTACTACATACCTAGTTCCTCCTCTGGGACAACCTTTGAAACCAAGCCAGCTCGTAAGGCTTCCTCAGCTGTGATGGAGAGTCCTGTGAGCAGCATGTGAGCAGAAACTTTCCTAGGAACACATCGTACTAGAGGAATGCCAGGAGTGGAGCAAAATATTCCAACATTTGCACTGAGGACAAAGAAAATACTTAACTATGTCAAGATGGTACATACTACCAATTTGATGTTCCATAATATAGGTATTTTCCCAGTTGGATAGAATAATTTCCACCTCTTCCTTTTACATATTCAAATTTCTTCTAACTGTTACAGTCAGAGATTGCACTTCAAGGGAGAAATGTAATACAATATAATGTGCTAATAGAAATAGCTTTTTTCCTATGGGGAAAAAATTGTTTGCTATATGTCCTGTTTCATATAAATCCAAGGATCTGGAATGGATTAAGAAGGTATATCAAAGGACCACTGCACATAAATTCTTATAGATAAGAGAGGGAGAAAAAGAATGAAAACAAAAAAGAAAATATATAGACAGTACAGAAAGAAAGTGACCAAAGGGATGTACTACATACAAGATTTATCCAGAGACTGCCACATGCAAGTTTACTGGCTTCTTGTAGTTTTTCTTGTGTCTGTATGTTCTTACCCAGGGGTTGAGAAGGAAGAACCTTGAGATGCAATGGCAATATCACAAGAAGCAACCAGTTGACAGCCAGCTGCTGCTGCCACACCATTAACCTTAGCCACCACTGGCACTGGCAGGCGCTGCAGGGTCAGCATCAGGTGCGTGCATTCATTAAACACAGTCTGATGGTGTGACCTTCCTTCTCTACCAGTCTGTGAACAACACATAGTAGCAGAATGTGTTACTACAGAAATGCATACAATTCTTACAATATTTAAATTTTTCTAACAAATTGGTGACAAAAACCATCATAAATGCTGCTTACAAGTTCCTTAAGATTGTGTCCACCAGAAAAGACTTTCCCCTGAGCTTGTAATATGATGCAGCGCAGTGATGGATCCTCCACACTCACAGCCTCCTGGAGCTCTCTTAGCATTTGCAGAGACAGGGAATTTCTGCAATGTGTTTGTATTTTTACTTGTTAGTTGTGTAATTTTGAAATTTTCCATTGATAGATTATAATCTTTCAATCGTTTACATTGGTATTTCCCAACCTCTATAGAAATAAATCCCTCATGAAGTACTTCAAAATTTTAAAAATTACATTAAAAAATATTAACTTTTAAGATGAATTTTAAGAATTATAATTCCTTGCATAGGCAATTTTACTGGCTAACAAACATCCATAGAGTTCATAAAAAATGTGACCAGTCATTACTGGAAGAGTCCATTACACTGTTTTAATCCACACTATCATAAGATGTGTTGGGAGAAGAACAAGTTTCCTCCTGGGTAAGTGAGACAATACAATTCCTAATGACATTTGTATGAATTATAAATCTTAACTTCTAATTCTTTTCTGATATTGAGATGCCTAACATGCTGCTCCTCATCACTGCCCAAAATGACAGAATCTAAATACGGGCAAAAAAAAAAACATGCAAATTAAGCAGAGAATTAAAGGCATTCAGTTAACTCAGTGAAAATCATGTGTAATTAATCTTGAGTGGGAAGACACAGTAGGAGACAAAGTGTGTGTGCTCCTTGACTGTTTGCTGGCCATTAATGCACAACAGAATAAAAAACCCAAATCAAACCTAATCCAAGACTTTACACAACCTGATTCTTACCATTTTCACATTATTGTGGACCACAATACAATAATTTTCAATGGATATCTAACACTATGATTGCTCAAGGCTTGGACGAGATATGAATGATTAATTTGGTCAATATGCACCTCCTGTACCACTTATGTGATAAATTACTCAACTTTAAATATCTTCTTCAGAAAACCCAAACATGATGGATGTACAGTAGTACCTTGTCCTTGTGTCAGCGAGAGTAACACTGCGGACACCATTCTCTTGAAACACTTCAATGAGAGAATTTCTACCAGGTGTCTGTGAAAATAGTCTGCCCATCAGAGGCTTCTGAAAAAAAAAAAAATAAAGATCAACATAAAGACTGATCGAATAACACATACTGTACTCCTTTAATCAGGGATAATAAGGATCTAGTACACTTAATGATTAAGGAGTGTTATACCAACACTATCACTTGGAATATTATCGGTCTCTCAGATATTGTAGGGAGAAGGTAAATGTAAAGTTTGTGTCCTTGGTGGTCATCTTCACTTCATTGGTCTTTGATCCTGTGGGCAACTGTAACATGTGTTACTGAGATAACAACACTGAAACTTAAGCATCTCGACCACAAAGCTGATTTGTGTGGTTGAACAATTAAATCTGTAGGGAGATAGTGAATCTTTCGTATCAGGACAATAAGTGATGCAGAGTGGTTGGCACAACAGTTGATGCTTCAAGGATTAGACGGCAACATATATCAAATCCTAACGAAGTTGGTTAGAGAATAAGTACAAGACTTAACTCAAACTTACATTATTCCTGCCAACCTGTGATATTTTATAATGACGTCTATAATCTTTATGAAGGTGTTTTTGCGCCTTACCACAACTTTCCACGCACGTGATTGGAAGGCTATCATCTTGAATCAGGTATGCCGGTGTACTTCCACTATATAAAAATGATTGGTGTCTGTTGAGACTTGCACGCCCGTCTGAAGAACGTGTTTGCCACTGAGCTGAATGCACCGACGAGTCTTTAGTGGTGTGGGGGGGGTAGACGTCACAGCCCAGGGGCCTCTAGATAGCAGAGTCAAGGTATTTCACTGACCAGACAACACCCAGCTGATCCGTGTTTACGCCCTCAGCTGAGATAGGAGGCAGCCAATGAGGTGACGGGAGGCAAGTGAGGCGTCAGCAGGCAGCCAGCCAACCAGACCGGCGCCTCATGGTCGTCATGGCAACACGTGGTGTGGGCGACGTGGTGGTAGCGTCAGTGAGGTGGTGAAGGGAAAACAGTGCATCTCTCTATCAAGTGAACTCGTCCGTGTGAATATTCAGGTGATTATTATATTTATGTTATCTAATGTTCGCGAGGAGACAAATGAAGTATTGCATCATTAAGTGGTGAGGGAATGGAGGCCGAGGAAAGAACAGGTGTGGTGATGGGAACACCTGCTGCCCCAGAACATCACACTCATTTCTCGGGAACAACACAACCTTTCTGGTTACATTCACATTCCACGATTAGTCCGTCTATGTGCTGAAAAGTGTTCGGTGATGAATGGCGGTACAAGCCCCCAGCAGTCTTCTATCACATACAATTTTTCCCCCAAAGTGTAAAATGAGATCGGCAAAGGTTAACAAAAAAGCTTAAAAGTTAAAAACGAGAGCGTAATAATTCTTTCAATACCAACTGAACAGAAAACTATCGTGATCGGGTCTACCACTATAATTTAGGTGTCTTGATATTTGTCTGGAAATAATTGTAATGGGAGGAATATCTAAGGGCTACAGAAAAAGGCAAAATCAGGCAGTTCCAAAACTTATGAGTGAAGGGAGGAAAGAATGAAGGCGCTGGATCAGTCTTGCATTAGTACAGTGTAGGCAGCATAGAGGTGGAGGAAGCAAGGAAACTCAAGACAGCACTTCGTAACTTCCCGGAATGAGAGTAAGTGGAAAATCTTGTGCAATAGTCTGGCCAACATAGCCTGTAAAGAGCACCTATTTCAACACGCATTGTTCTCTCCCTAAGACTTTTTAAGGTGGCAGAGATGATTAATCTCATGGATGTTTTCTCTATCGGTAATGTTTAATTTTTGTTAATCCATCACTAAAGCCACAATAAAAACATTGAAAAGCCTCACAACTTCCACTGGAGGTTGTTGAAAATAGCAAAGATACAAGACACTGAAACGTTTGATAACGCAGGTAGTCTACACATAAGAAGCAACAGACACACCATTCCCACTCCTGGAGGCTTTCATTTCCACATAGTACATATTACAATCTAACTGCTACGTACTACATACAAGATCGTAGTAGACACGTGTATTCTCTGCCACGCACAGTCTCAACGGCCGAGAGACCTAACCTAACATGTACTATAACCGAACTGGCATGAGGGTTAAGAATAAGTTTTTATCCAAGTTGTTTTTATTTCACTGCGTTGTAAATGAATGCATGCAATTGGCTTTATTATAACAATAACAATGGCTAGTTTTGATACAGCCGTGGTTTTATTGGTGTTCATAATTTCCGTATCGTGTGTTGATACTGCAAGTAATTCACCGTGCTATTGTTTTATTGGGAGAGGCAGAGCACGGCTGTTGCTTCGCGTTGCTGTGCTTCACGGTATCCGATATCCAGCATGTTCAGCGGGTAACAGGAAATGCCGGGAATATTCAAACACTAAATTATATGTAAATTTATTTATTTATGCAAAGTTGACCACAGAAATACTCACTGTTGACCTATTAACCTGAAAATCTGTCATAAATAAACAAAAAATGTAGATAAACAACCATACTAAGTAAACGGATATGCAATACCATGTGTGTGTGTGTGTGTGTGTGTGTGTGTGTGTGTGTGTGTGTGTGTAATGTCATTGAGGTGGGTGCCGATGTGAAAGTGGTGGCGCGACATCTCTGAAGACTGATGGGGAGGGAGCGAAGCGTTAAGCCTCCGTGCGAGGTGAGAGTTTGTTCAGTGTTGCGCCGCGGGGAAGGTCACTGGGGCAGGCCGGGGCACGGGGTGGGGTAGGGGTTGGAGTGCCTGGCAGGTGCTTGAAGCTGCTGCGCTCCACTTCACCAGAGTTTTTATTTGGTTTTTGCTTTGTTTTCCGCAGCGAATGGTTGAGTGATGGAAAAGCGTGTCTTTTTATGCCTGAATGAATGACTAGCCGTGCGGGAGGTCACCTCTTAGGCTCGGTGGCTCGCTGCTGCTACCCACGCTAGCTAATGAATTCGTGTTTGGTTGGCGGCCTTGGCGGGTGTGGCGCCGCCCGGAATCCTCACCACCAGCGAGGAGGCGAGGAGGCAGTGGCGAGCGCCGAATGAACCTCACCATCAGTCTCTTCTCACCCGCGTTAGTGGATAGACACGCGGCGTCGCTCGCTATCCGTGGCCCTGTGTGGCCTGACGCGGTGGTTCACCGGATCATTCCTGACAGTACCCTCAGAAATCACGAACGTGTATGAATATTAGTTGTATAGTTGATTGACAATTTTATGTCTTTTGTTTGTGTCTTTATCCTGTAAAGAAAAAAAAAAAACACTGAAAACAATACTTCTCAGCAAATATTTACTAACCACAAACCTGCTTAACCATTTAAACCACTTTGCATTCCCTTCCGCACCCCATCACTGTACATGTATGTAAGCAGCAAATAGTTGTCAGTGTGGGTGAGTTCTTGGCGACGACGAGACCGCTCCAGTGCCCCGCCGCCTACGGGTGTTGATGCCTCGGGGCTGCTCAGTGAAGTGCGTTGGCGCGCCGTGTGCGACAAGAAGTGCGTGCATGCTTGGAAGACTTTCACTTGTTTTCTTTTTAGTCACGGGCAACCTCACAGACTTGGCGCCCCAGTAACGTTTTCCAGGCGGAAGCGGCGGCACTCATCCCTCAGTTCAGTGCACAGCTAAGTTTTCAAGTCCGTGCACGTCTCCTTGGTCCAGCGCTGGGGACTCCAAGTGCCTCACGCCTCTCAAGTACCCAGGTCGCTGAAACTTCCTACATCCACGCCTCCCACACAGCCCAGTACCGGTCCCTCACGCACCCTGGCTCTCTACCAGCTCCCGCCCATGCACCCACCGCTGCTGTCCTCACTGTCTCCTCATGACTACCCCATGCACGACTCTGACAGTGAGTATGACCATGTGGTTCTCTTTGGCGTGTTACGATATGCCTTGACTACTGTTTATACTCTCTCTCTCTCTCTCTCTCTCTCTCTCTCTCTCTCTCTCTCTCTCTCTCTCTCTCTCTCTCTCTCTTGTAAATAATGGTGATTTGTTCTAATAATTACCTCAAATCAATCATGTCTCAATGTTTTGACTCCAAATAATGAAAAGTAAATAGAGAAGTATAATAAAGAAATAAAATTAGTGAAGTGTTGAAATAAAAAAAATGTATTACTGACAGTTACGATCACCGAGAGAGAGAGAGAGAGAGAGAGAGAGAGAGAGAGAGAGAGAGAGAGAGAGAGAGAGAGAGAGGAAAACGACAGGAGAAAGAAACCAATAGGAATATCGGTGTTTTTTCATGTAAGAGGGGAAAACTGACTAAGAGCAACATAAAACGAAGAAAAGAAAAGAAAAGGCCCACTAAGTTGCCAGTCCCCTTGCAGGTCCGAGGGAGTTAGCCCATCCCACCCCCAAAAAAAGGATAAATGTCTTGGTATGGTTCTAATCTGTCAATTCGTATGCTCATATTATCAAGAGAACCTTTCCTTTTGCCTAACGATCTATGCGACAAGTCTTGGGCAATGGTTAGCTTGGTAATGTCAGCCTGTATGCAGATGTTGCCGCAGCCACCCTTGCAGTGTTCATTAAAGGAAAAAAAAAAGTTAAGGCTTGAATTAGTGCTGAGTGTTGATTAAAGCGGGATGATGATGAAGTTATGTGTATAATATTATGTATTGAGGTATGTTTATGTTTATGTTGGGTATTATAAGTCTCTCTCTCTCTCTCTCTCTCTCTCTCTCTCTCTCTCTCTCTCTCTCTCTGTGATGTGGCTATACCGGCTTCTCCACTTCCCCAGTCCCTCTCTCCACTCTCTCAAACCAACACACACACCTAAACAGCGACGACAAAATCTTGACATACTTTACACACACACACACACACACACACACACACACACACACACACACACACACACACACACACACACACACACACACACACAGCTTGTCATAAAATCAAGTTCTCATGCACGCGATTTCTAATTCAAAACCTCGCCAGACAAGATAAGTATTAATTAATATCGATGAAATACTAATTAAAACAGTCTCTTATTCACTGGAGCTGTCACTTGGTCAATGGTCCAACAGTTTGTCAGTAAATGTGCAGTTGTCCATCATTCAGTCGGGCAGTCATTAACCTCCACCATCCGGTCAAGTCATCATATCTATCAGTCTCTCACCTTTTCTACCATTTGGTCAAGTTTGTGAGTAGATGTGCTGTTCATCATCATTCAGTCGAGTAGGTCATTCGTTTGTAGCACCAAGTCAGGTTATCATATCTATCAGTCTGTCTTCGTTTCTACCATTTGGTCAAGTTTGTGAGTAGACGTTCATCATCATTCAGTCGGGTAGGTCATTCATCTGTAGCACTAAGTCAGGTTATCATATCTATCAGTCTGTCATCTTTTCTACCATTTGGTCAAGTTATGGTAGTTAGTCTTTCTTTTCCAGCTGCATTCTGTGACACACTTCTGCGATTTATTTTATCATGTTCTCTGCCACTGGGTCACACTTTCGGATCTAGTCAAGTACTCTATGCTAAAAAAAAAAGGGGAGAAAAAGTGAGTTTGAATTTGTGAGTTTGTTAATCAGTAAGTCAGACTTTTGGAGTTTATTGAAGTACTCTATATTTACAAAGCTGCATTCTGTCAGTTCATTAGTTACTGGGCTATACTTTTAGATCTAGGCAAGTATACTCTGTGCTAAAAAGAAGAAGAAAAAAGAGATTGCATTTTGTCAGTTTGTTAGTCAGTAGGTCACACTTTTAGAGTTTATTCAAGTTCTCTCTATCTACAAAGCTTCATCCTGTCAGTTCATTAGTTACTGGGCTATACTTTCCCATCAAATCAAGTACTCTATGCTGGAAAAAAGGAGGGTTGCATTTTGTCAGTTTGTTAGTCAGTAGGTCAGACTTTTGGGTTTATTCAAGTATTCTGTATATATAAAGCTGCATTTTGTCAGTCCATTAGTCACTGGTCCACGCCTTTGTGATCTCTCGCTTCGCCTCATTCAGTCAGTCAACCAGTCAGTCAGTCACGGATGGAAGATGCTTGTATCGGTCTCCGTGGTTCACGTGACTAGAGGTTGCATTTGCCACTCCTAAAAAATATTACCAGGTTTGAAGCCCCCAGTAGTTAGAATCAGCCGGGAAATCTAGTACAGTGCCTGCGCCACTAATGGATGGAAGCTGAACAGCGCTTCCCGTACTCTTCAAATAGACCCACAGGCGTTACAGGCCATAACATGAAAAAAAACCCCATTTCTAGGCTCTCCTTTACTATTAAACCCTTCAGTACTAGGATGCATTTTTACCATGAGTTTTGGGTATGATTAGACGATTTTATTTACACAAGAAAGGGTCTATGGAGGTCGGAATATTAATGGCCAGAGTCTTCAGAGTTTTAATCTCAGCATACGAGTAAGTATGTGAAGCTGCATCAAATCGCTAAAAGGTAAGCAGAATAATGAAAAGATACCATGATACTGAAGGGGTTAAGTCCAACGACGCGTGTTTGTCAATTAATATACAAATCAGAATAGGAGATAACGCAACTCATATCCAAGCTTCCTTAACTAAAAAAAGACATCGCAAGGTTTCTAGATTAAGAGGAGAAAAAATTTATACATACATTCCAGCCAGTATGTGAGGCTCTGTAAGTATGATAGATGAAGGAAAGTTAGGAAGACAAGATATCACGACCAGTGAGTGAAATGTAGTGAGACGAAGAGAAAATAAGCTAACATACAAGGTTTGTCTTTTTTCTTCATTCTTTTCTTTCTTTCCTTCTATCTTTCTCTTTCCATTTTTCCTTTTCTTCTTCATGTTCTTGTTCTTGTTCTTGTTGTTTTGTTGTTACTACTGCTGGTGTTCTTTGCAAACTCCTCCTCCTCCTCCCTCCCTCCCTTCACCACCACCACCACTTCCACCTCCACCTCCACCTCCACCTCAACCTCCACCTCCTTCCTCGTTCTATCCCCAAACTCACAACATCCAAGCACACTACAAGACACAGAAACACAGGAACTTGGCTTCTATCACTAGTAGCATAGGTGAAAGCAACAACAAGCAAGGTAAGGCAAGACAAGGCAAGGCAAGGCAGGCGTGGCAAGGCAAGGCAAGGCAAGGCGTGGGTAGGTAAAGCAAGGCAAGGCAAAGCAAAGCAAGGCAGGCGAGGCAAGACAAGGAAAGGCAAAGCAAGGCAAGGCGAGGCAAGGCAAGGCAAGGCGTGGGAAGGTAAAGCAAGGTAAGGCAAAGCAAAGCAAGGCAGGCGAGGCAAGGTAAGGCAAGGCAAGGCAAGGCAAGGCAAGACAAGGAAAGGCAAGGAAAGGCAAGGCAAGGCAAGACAAGGAAAGGCAAGGCAAGGCAAGGCAAGGCGAGGCAAGGCGAGGAGACCAAACAGTGTGCAGAGGGAGCAAGAGGGAGGGGAAGGGCACAGGGTATCCCGCCGCAACTCTAACCAGTTTCAGCATGTAACGTAAAATCTGAGAGTGGATCTTGCAGTTATCCGCTCAATTGGATGATAGAGGATGAGTGGCTTGCCAAGATTGGTGGGGTGGTGGTGGTGGTGGTGGTGGTGATGGTGGTTGCAGGTGAGAGGGACGTAGTGGTGGTGAGAGTAATAAGTTTAAGGTGTTGTCAGAGAAGGATGTGGTGAATGGTGGTGAATGCGGTGACTGGTGGTAGTGGTGATGGTTGAGGTGATGGTGAAGAGAGTGGAAATGTTAGGATATTGTCTGAAGACGGTTATAAAAGAGTGATTGTGAGCATAGTGTGTGTCTGTGTGTGTGTGTGTGTGTGTGTGTGTGTGTGTGCCAGTATCAGTGTGCTAGCGTATCTCCCCCCACTGTGGTGAATGGTGATGACTGGTGTTAGTGGTGATGGTTGAGGTGATGGTGAAGAAAGTTTTAATGCTAGGGTATTGTCAAAGAAGGGATGCTGTGGTGACTAACGGTGATGACTGTGGTGACTAATGGTTGTGGTGGTGGTGGTGGTGGTGGTGGTGAGTAAGTGTAGGTATAACGCTGACTGACTTGTGATGACTAGCGAGTGCTTGGAGTGCGACTGTGAGTAATTGCGTTGTTAAGACTGTTAGAAGGGAAGGGAAGGGAAGGGAAGGGGGTGGGAAGGATGCATTGGTGGTGACGTAATGGCTTCACTAGTGGTGGTGATGGTACTGAATTAGGTTAGGTTAGGTTAGGTTTGTGTTAGTGTTAGATTAGTGTTAGGACTGTGTAATGGTGATGGTGGTCTTGATGATGGTGATACATGATGAAGCTCTCTCTCTCTCTCTCTCTCTCTCTCTCTCTCTCTCTCTCTCTCTCTCTCTCTCTCTCTCTCTCTCTCTCGGCATGTGTGAGTATGTGAAGGTGTTATTTCTATTACATTTTCAATTACAACTATTAATTCCTCCTCCTCCTCCTCCTCCTCCTCCTCCTCCTCCTCCTCCTCCTCCTCCTCCTCCTCCTCCTCCTCCTCCTTCCCCTCCTCCTCCTTCATTCTTTCTTTCTCATTTTAAGCGCAAAGTAAGATGTCTCACGCACTTCAGTTCTTGTGGTTTGTCGGTAAATGCAGTTCCGTCCCTTATCACGTCAAATGCCAAACATCTCAGGCTGTTTTTTATGTCTGCTCCGTCAGATTAAAGCAGAAACTGGCGACACCACTTGAAGACTCAGAAGTTTAAGCAGTCTATGAGAGGAAGGGTGAAAGAAAGTAACGTGTATTCAGTCAAGGGGGGTTCAGCTGCTTCCATGTCTTTAATTTGCCGGATTACAGAAGAATCTAGCACCTTTTGAAAACATTAAATCCCTCTCTGCTTCTGTATTTCCAACTTCCTATGACTTGACTTCATTTAAGAGGGAGGTTTCAAGACATTTATCCCTTTTCTTTTGCTAACTCTCTCGGGTCTGCAAGGGAACTAGCGATTAAGTTGGCCTTTTTTCGTTTTATGTTGCCCCTGGCCAGCTTTCCCTCTCTTGCATAAAAATAAGATCATGTGCTAAGGTTCAAACATTGTATAAGAGCAGGCAAGGAAAGGAGAGGCATGCATGTACATATCACCGAAATGTTCTCCAGCTGCTTTCGTGTCTTTTATTTGCCAGATTGCAGAAGAAACTAGCACCTTTTGAAAAACATTATATGCTAAAGTTCATGTATTGTATAAGACGAAGCAAGGAAAGGAGAAGCATGTATGTATATATCACCCGAGTGTTTCCCAGCTCCTTTCATGTCTTTTATTTGCACCTTTTGAAAGCATATATACCTTGTGAGAGACGGGAAAAGAGGAAGGAAGAATTTATATGATATTCGAGTGTTTTACGTAATATCAAAAGGAGATTACAAACTGGCACTACTGTTTAGTGCTGCACGTGGAGATTTGAATACCATGTTAGAGGATGAAGAAAGAAGGGAATCTCCTATACATTTTCTTTAGAGGATTTCAAGAAGTGTCTTCAACGTGGGAGTAAAAACTGGTACCTGTAGGCTGTAGAAAAAGTTTTAAAGGATCGAACACTCTGTAGGAAGAGATAAAAGAAGCGTCACTACTCGCAATATTTTCTCAGGAGGAATTTGAGTAGTAGCTTCAACGTGGGAGTAAGAACCGCTGTTCCTACAAAATATAAAGCATCGAACACTGCTTAGGAAGAAATTAAGAAAGCGTCAATACTCTATACAATATTTTCTTCAAGTATGTTAAAGAGTAGTACATTTAGCGTAGGAATAAGCACCGATACCTTAAGAAAACACAAAGAATCGAACTCTAATTGAAAAAAAAAAGCTAATAAAACATCAACTCAACAATATTTTCTTCAAGCATTTCAAACGGTACAACATTTAACGTAAGAATAAACACTGATAGCTCAAGAAAACACAAAGAAAAATCAAACTTAAATAGAAAAACGAAGGAAAAAATTAATACACTAATTCTCTTAAGGCATTCCAAACCCAAGTACAGTAGACGTGGGAGTGACTTACGAGTATAAAGGTATTGTCTTGTGTCTTATCCAGAATAACAGAAAAATAAACGAAGGAAATAGATTTACACACTATTTTCTTAAGGCATTCCAAGACAAAGTACTGTGAACGTGGGAGTGACTTACGAGTATAGGGATGTTGTCTTGCGTCTTACCCAGAGTAACGTAATATTTTAGTCCCGTTACTCTTGAAGATTATAGTGTTTGCGGTGCCTATTGAGGAGCATGCATGGAAAACAAGACGAATTGACGTAGTTTAGCGCCGTGCATGTATCGTTGTGTCCCGTGTGCTGGTGTCCAAGTGTAGGTAAACAATATGAAAACCCGAATAAAGAAAATGGGGTTAGCTGGAGAAAGGCAAGTGAATGGGTGGTCGATCGAGGGCGTGTGTGTGTGTGTGTGTGTGTGTGTGTGTGTGTGTGTGAGAGAGAGAGAGAGAGAGAGAGAGAGAGAGAGAGAGAGAGTGTGTGTGTGTGTGTTGTGTGTGTGTATGTTTGAGTGCTTGTAAATATTGTAGGCAAATAAAGTTACATGTTTTCTTGTTGGGTTGACTGGATATAAGAGAGAGAGAGAGAGAGAGAGAGAGAGAGAGAGAGAGAGAGAGAGAGAGAGAGAGAGAGAGAGACGTATAGCAGTATGAGGGTTGTAAAGATGAAGTGGAAGGAAGTGGAGGGAAGAATGGGGGCATGGAGGAGTGGAGAGGGAAGGGCGTGGTTGTGTGTATGCCGGGTGGAGTAACCTTACTTAATTATTACTGAAGGAGTGTGTGTGTGTGTGTGTGTGTGTGTGTGTGTGTGTGTGTGTGTGTGTGTGTGTGTGTGTGTGTTGAGATCAGTAAGTGCATCCTCTCATTCCCCCTCTCCCCCCACATACACATCATATTCTGATTTACTAGACTTAAATAATTATCACAATTTCACACTCCTACATTGCTTGCTTCAGTTTAATCAGTGTTAGATCACAAACTGCCTCATGAGGGCCAACGAGTCTGCTGCTGCGTGTTACTAGGGCCGCTACAGGAGCATTAACACTCCGGATATTGGCAAGTGTCGTGATGAAAGGAACGGAAACAAAGGAGACACAGATAGACTCACAGACACACACACACACACACACACACACACACACACACACACACACACACACACACACACACACACACACATCAAGTGACTGCAGTACACGAGCAGAACAGCAGAGGGCACTGGGTGAAGGTGAATTCTGGCTCCGTATCCAGTAACGCCTTGCTCTCTCACCAGGACTTTTTTCTAAGGCCACAAAGATGATTAGCCGAGTTTTCAAGAGCGTTTCTCGAGTTAATAAAGTAGAAATTTTGTCACTATGTCTCTATAAATGTAAAAACACATTGGAAAACTAGTGTAAATTGCCTTCTGAAATCGTGGTAGTGAAGCGCACAAGTGTTTGAGAATACGAGGCCTGCTGGTTCCTACACTTAGCGGCGGTCAGCGGGTGCAGGCAGATGGCCACTCTAGCCTCCCATGATACGCTTCGCTGACTCCACACTAACAAGGTCATGGACTGTTTGTAGGTTTTTCTTCATTGAGTTATTAGTGAAACCGTTGAGTTGGCATTAACCCCTTCAGTACCATGACACGCATTCATTCTGCGTACTATTTGGCGATTTCATACAGCTTCAGAAACTTACGTGGGGATTAAAATAGTGAAGACTCTGGCCATTCATATTCTGACTTCCATAGACCCTTCCTAGTGTAAATGAAATCGTCTAATCACACCCAAAACAGAAGATAGAAATGCGTTCCAGTTCTAAAGAGGTGAAGGTTGTGGAGTCGAAGTTAGAGTCGGATACATAAGAAATTAAGGAATCGTATAGTCAGTATCGTTGTTTTTGGTACCGACTTCCCACAGAACTGCTTGGCTTTGCGTTAGTGGGTGGTAGAGGGAGTGTGGCTTGTGTTTGTGTGTGTTGGGGGAGAGAGGGGTGATGCTTCGCTGGACTGGACTGAGGTGAAATGAAGTGATATGAGAAATATAGTTGATTATCTTTGGCGTGTATTTTTATTTATCTCGTTTTTCTTCTTATCAAATGTTGGTTTAGTTAAGTATTTATTTTATATTTTTGGGTCAGTTTAAAAAAAATAATGACGTCTAGCTTAAAGAAATAATGCTAATACGCTGTTACATCCTTGAAAGAGAAAAATGTAGTAGTGTTTCTTTCTCCCTTTCCACTTAACATCACACGTATTCAAAAGTTAATGATCAAAGTGCATAGTGTAATGTTGCTCCGGCTGTTGCTCTATATTTCATTTCGTCAATATGCAATTAACCTCTTCAGTACCAGGACACGCTTTCATATTCATTCTGCTTACTATTTGGTGATTTTATAACAGCTTCAGATACTTATGTGAGGATTAGAAAAGTGAAGACTGTGGCCACTAATCTTCTGACCTCCTTAGACCCTTCCTAATGTAAATGAAATCGTCTAATCGTACCCAAAAATTCATGGTAAAGATGCGTCCCTGTATTAAAGAGGTTAAGGAAAGAAAAAATGGATGGAAATTTTGTAAGCGTGTTTCATTGACATTCACATCACACGCTTCATTTGATTTGAGGCGCGTTGGCCTTGCAGTGGAAAGTTGTGCCCGCAAGCATTCTACAACTTTTTATTTCATTTTATAGATTTTTTTTGTATATATCATTAAACAGCTGGAAGTTACAGGCACTCTACATTTGTTATAGTAAAGCTGAAAATAATACCCTTAACTAACTTTTTCAATACTAGAACGCTATTTTACCATGAATTTCGGGTATGATTAGATAGTTTTGTTTACATCAGGAACAACTTATGGAGGTTAGAAGATTAATGGCCAGAGTCTTCACTATTTCAATCCACACATAAGTTTCTGAAGCTGTATGAAATCGCCAAATAGTAAGCAGAATGAATATGAAAACGCGTCATGGTACTGAAGGGGTTTAGCAATATCTTTGTTATACACGTTGAATGTGAAAAGAATGTATGAAAGTTGTGTTGAAAAGAATTGTGAATGTCTTTGATTAATATTTGTATCCCACGCCTCAATTAACTTCAGTCATGCTGGCCTTGCTCCTGAAAGTTGTGCCTGCAAGCAAAACATTCTACATGTAGTTTTATTTAATCTCTATCTCATCACTAAAATTAAATGAAGTGTATGATATGAATTTTAATGAAGGACACAGTTACACAATTTAACCCCTTCAGTACTGGGACACATTTTTACTTTGAGTTTTGTGTACGATTAGACCATTTTATTTGCATTATGAAGGGTCTATGATGGTCTAAAGATTAATAGCCACAGTGTTCACTATCTTAATCCCCCACGTAAGATTCTAAAGCTGTATCAGATCACCAAATAATAACGATAATGAATATGAAAACGCGTCATGGTACTGAAGAGGTTGATAAGATCTCATGTGCACCTATGGCCACTTTTATATTTATAATTTAGATTCTTGAAGTTGATATTCGTGGATCCCAGTATGTGCAGGGACGGGTTAGCTTTTTTGTCTGCATTTTTTAGTGTTGCTAATTTGTTTTTGGTGGTGAGTGTTGAAGGTCACTGCCGCTCCCAGGTGCAACTCAGGGGCGGGTGGCAGGGCACTCTGACACTGGCACTGAGACACGACACCTGACACGACACACTCACTACTTCCATAGATACATAGATAGATAGATAGATGTTGTGTGTGTGTGTGTGTGTGTGTGTGTGTGTGTGTGTGTGTGTGTGTGTGTGCGTGACGTATAATCGTAACACATTCTAATTTGAAGCAATCATCCAGACGTGACTTACTAGGTTGTCCTCATTCTAGTAAATTAAATTCTCACCATCTTGACTTAGAACAATGGTGGTTAACAGTATAATCTCTCTCTCTCTCTCTCTCTCTCTCTCTCTCTCTCTCTCTCTCTCTCTCTCTCTCTCTCTCTCTCTCTCTCTCTCTCTCTCTCTCTCTCTCTAATACGTCTATGGTGGAAAAAGAAAGCGAAGGTCGTAATGTTTGTCGACGTTCAGAATAAAGTGCTAAAAATGAGAAAAAACTGTTATATCTACAATTGCGAGAGAGAGAGAGAGAGAGAGAGAGAGAGAGAGAGAGAGAGAGAGAGAGAGAGAGAGAGAGACCGACTCACTATACCGTTCCCCCAAACCTTTAATAATAAGAGACGATTCTGAAAAGTTGGGTCAGTGTTTAGCGAGACTGTTCCAAATTAGGCGTGGTCACTTCTCTTACAGATTTATAATAATGGAGTACTGCCACATGCTCTACACATGGATGGTCATATTTCCTACACAAAAATAGGCATCCAGCACATTTCCCACACAGCAACCCGGTATCCAGCATATTTCCTGCACGTATTGTCTGTGTCCCTGCAAGATCAATGTAGGTAATAATTATGTCACTACTCTAAGAACTGCTGAATTTGTAAGAGATGTGTCCTGTAGGAAATGTGACGTAGAAAATCTGCCGCACACCATTCCAAATCAAACTATATACGTTTAGTTAATAAATGAACCTAATACTTATCGCCTGCCACTGAGATTAACACACCAGCTTACTCATATATTCATTAACTTATCCTAGTTTTTTTTTTATAACTGATAGAAAACGAGAGACGTAAACACTAAACACACACGCATCCACAAACCTGAACCGTGACTAATCGCTAAAAATGTTGATGCCAGAGTGATGACGAGTTACAAACATGCCATCATCACTCAAGCTGCGTAGTATTAATGTCTCTCGTGGCTTGTAGTGTCGTAGTGGTAGGCGGGGCAGCTGTAGAGGCGTGTAGGGGCGTTCTGCGAGGCACTGGTGGAGGAGCGCTGGGTGTCTACGTGTTGGAGTCTGTTTCCTTTGGTAGTTAAGGTGTCTTCAGGTAGTGATTGAGGAGGATGTGGTAACAGTGATGCTTTATCTGAGAGAGAGAGAGAGAGAGAGAGAGAGAGAGAGAGAGAGAGAGAGAGAGAGAGAGAGAGAGAGAGAGAGAGAGAGAGAGAGAGAGAGAGAGAGAGAGAGAGAGAGAGAGAGAGAGAGAGAGAGAGAGTTTATTTATTTACAGAATGAGGATTTGTGTGGTGTGTGTGTGTGTGTGTGTGTGTGTGTGTGTGTGTGTGTGTGTGTGTGTGTGTGAGAGAGAGAGAGAGAGAGAGAGAGAGAGAGAGAGAGAGAGAGAGAGAGAGAGAGAGAGAGATTAATAGTAATTGTCAGATGTCTCAAGTTTAACACACACACACACACACACACACACACACACACACACACACACACACACACACACACACACACACCATCTCTTTGTCCCTCTGTGTCGAGGGGGATGTGGGTGTGGTGTGGGCGATGGTAACCTGCCTGGCTAGGGCGGCTCACACCACACACACACCTGTCCCTGTCACGCCCACTCGAACGCCCACATCTTTCTCTCTCTCTCTCTCTCTCTCTCTCTCTCTCTCTCTCTCTCTCTCTCTCTCTCTCTCTCCTGCCTCAGCTATGTCTGCCCACGTCCCGCCCACACACGCCCCATGTCTTCCCGCGACCTGTTGTTTTCTCTCACGTTCAGGATAGTTACTCTCTCTCTCTCTCTCTCTCTCTCTCTCTCTCTCTCTCTCTCTCTCTCTCTCTCTCTCTCTCTCTCTCTTCTTCTTCTTCTTCTTCGTTATGTTATTTTCTCAGTTTTCTTCTTTTGAACTGTCTTTTATTCGTATTTTCATTTCTTTGTTTCATTCTTTTTCGTTTTCTTTTCCTTTTTTTTCGTTGTAGTATATTTTTTTTCTTTCGCTATTTTCTTATCCTCTTCTTTAATCTCTTTGTCATCTTTGTGTTCTTTCTCTTTCACTCAGTCATTGCCATCATCATTAAGTTCTCGTCTGTTTCCTTTCATCTCTCTCTCTCTCTCTCTCTCTCTCTCTCTCTCTCTCTCTCTCTCTCTCTCTCTCTCTCTCTCTCTCTCTCTCTCTCTCTCTCTCTCCACATCTACATACAAAACCACTTCTTTTTCATGCCTTTTAATCTTCCTTCCTTAATGAACCCTCCCTTTCCTCTCCTGCTTCTCCTCCCTGACCCACTCCCTCTCTTTCTCCTCCCTCTCCCTCCCTCTCCCTCTCTTTCCCTTCGAAGATATCCAGGCACGTGTGAAATTGCTGGTAATTAAGGCACATTACATCATTAAGTTGACTTCCTCGTGGGAGAGTGACGCCCTTCACCTCCTTCCCTTCCTTCTCTTTCTGGGGCCCTGCGGTTCTTCAGTTCGTCATTAGCATCGTCAGCATTACTGTTTCCGTCAGCCTCGTCTTCCTCTTTCTCTTCCTCTTCCCCTTGTGTTTGTGACCTCATTGCCGGAATTCTTGTCTGTTTGGTATTTAGTTTGTTGGTGGAGCTGTTTATGAGTGTGTTGATTTTCTTTTAAAATCTTTTCCTCTGCTTTTTTCTGTTTTTTTTTCTTTGTTTCCTTGTTCGTTTCTTTTTTTTTCCTCTTCCTCCTCCGCCTTCTTTCCTTCTTGTTCTTGTTCTTCTTGTTCTTGATCTTGTTCTTCTTGTTCTTGTTCCATATTCATATTTTTCCTCTTCTTCCTCCGTCTCCTTTTTTTCTTGTTCTTGTTCTTGTTGTTCTATTTCTTCTTTTTGTTCTTGTTCTTGTTCTTGTTCTTCTTGTTCTTGTTCTTGTTCTTTTAATTTCTCCTGCATTTTATCTAATACTTTCATCAACACGTGTTTCTTTGAAGTGAAATAAACAAGGGCAATGCAAATAAATGCCATCTAAGCTTGAGTACTGACAGAAGATAGTGGAGGGGTGGCACTGATGTAGAATGGCAAAGAATGGGAGTCACGGAGGAGGAAGAAGCAAGGGACAGACACAGCAGGGGACTCATATTAGGGAAGCAGCGGAAGGAGAAGACCTCTAGGCTAGTGTAGATGAACAAGACAAGTAAGCCACGCCCCTTCACTCAACACGCACCAATCAGATGTAAAGTTTCACGAGATGCAGAAGAGATGGAGAACTAGTGAGATGCTACTTCTACACACACAGAAATACAGAGAAAAGAATAAAGGAAGTGTAAAAGAGTGTAGATGAACATGATGAGTAAGCCACGCCTTTTCAGTCCACACGCTTTGAAATGTAATGTTCCACGTGACCCTTCCTTGGAGAGCTAGTAATAGTGAGATGCAACTTCCATACAAACAAAACACGGAGAAAATACTATGAAATAAGATGTATGGAAGTTAAGATGTGAAGGACGAAGACAGTTTAACACACGCCAGTCAAATGTAATGTTTCACGAGAAGTGTCCTTGGAGATCCAGTAACAGAGAAATGCAACGTCCATAGATACAAAAAAAAAAAAAAAAAAGATAAAAAGAAGTTAAGATGTAAGGAACGGAAACAGTTCAAGACACGCTGTAATCAAATGTCATGTTTCACGAGAAGTATCCTTGGATGGCGAGTAACAATGATATGCAACTTCCATAGAAAGATAAAAACTAAGAAAATAAGATAAAAAGAAAAATATAGAAGTAAGATGTGAGGGACAAAGACATTTCAAGACACGCCAATCAAATGTAGTTTTTCACGAGAAGTAGTATTCTTGGGGATTGAGAAACAGTGAGATGCAACTTTCATAAAAAAAAAAAAAGGAGAAGTGCAGAAGTAAGTTATGAGGGATGAGAACTGTTCAAGACACGCCAATCAAATGTCATGTTTCACGAGATAGAGTAACAATGAGATGCAACTTCATACAGAAAAAAAAGCAGTAAAAAAGTAGGATAGCAAAAGAAGTATAGAAGTAAAATGTGGGGACGATGACAGTTCAATTCTTTGCAAATAAAAAACAAGAGAAAAGATTAAAATTACTTAAGATGTGATGATGTTAAGAAGTTGATATGTGAGGGACAGAGACAATTGAAGACACGCACCAATCAAATGTTATGTGTCACGAGAAGTATCCATACAACTTCCATACAGACAAAAATACTGACAAAATAAATATCCTTGGAGAGCGAGTAGCAGTGAGATGCAACTTCCATACAACTTCCATATAAAAAAAAGAAAAGATAAAAAAAAAAGTCTAGAAGTAAGATGTGAGGGGCGAGGACTTTCATTGGCTCACTATCTCTCACTGGACAAGTTGTGCCGCGTTACGTGTCCCAGCCGTGTAGGTGAAGGTCAGATGTCGCCAGAGGGAGGAGGAGCTACGCCCACCTGCACGCCGTACCGGGAAGATTCTTATGTAAATACTTGTTTGGGAGTATATATGTTTTTATATCACTTGTAGTAGTTCAACGATGTGAAATTCCTTTGTGCATTATATCCTGATGATTCAACCTGGTGTTATGAGAGATTGTGCATAGAAAGGCTTGACTCTTGGTGCTTCTAATTCTCTCTCAGGACATGGTAAGGGCAGGTCTATGTGTTAAAAGTGTGTTGAAAGTGGGGTTCAGTGCATACCGTGTTATTGTTTTGTTTTATTTCATTGAGTGGTGAAGGATTTATCAGGCAGCTTCAGAGATCGTGCCAGTGGCTTAAACACTCGCCTACACACACACACACACACACACACACACACACACACACACACACGAGTCATGGGGGAGCCCAACACGTGACCCGCAAGACAGGCAGATTACACACACACACACACACACACACACACTCTCTCTCTCTCTCTCTCTCTCTCTCGCATTCTGTATTCTAGGTCACGTTTATAATGACAAGCTTTGATAGTCTCATACTGGCAGGCAAAAATTACTTAAAATGATATTAGCTTGACAGAAGGAAGATTCTGTCAAGGGTCATCACCTTCCACTATCTTCCCTTCACCTTGGCGTGGGTAAACTGGCAATGGATAATGTATGAAGCAGTGCATTGAGTTCCTTTCCTTCATCCCCCAACGCACCATATCTCCACTAAAATAGAAAGAAAATAGAAAAAAAGTCTGTTAACGTATGAATAAATAACACGTCCTGACAGTCAAGGTTAGCCAGACTCTACCCGGCCAGTGGCGATCGTTGTGACTCGATTGGTGAAGTGGTGACATGAAGCGTTTCGTCACTGGTTCGATACTTTCTGATGATTTGCACTTGTAGAAAGGAAAGGGAACCATCCATCCTCCTCCTCCTCCTCCTCCTCCGCAGTGCATTCCTCCTCCACCTCCTCCTCCTCCTCCTCCTCCTCCTCCTCCTCATTTCCTTGTTCTTTTCTCTCTTTCTTTCTGCTCCATCACTAATTTTCTATCCTCTAAGGGTGTAAGTAATGAAGGGCTATTTGTAGGAGGTGTACAATTAAGCTCAGGCCAGTGAGTAACATGTAGCGGGCTTAAACTTACCGCTGTCATGCAAAGAGGCACTGGCGGGACTTGCTAATCAGTCTCCCTCTCCCTCTCTCTCTCTAGCCAGCACAGTTTCTCTCTCTTGTGTTATTCATGTTCTTTTAAACTCGTATGTTCTATGTTGATCTGCATTTTTAACTTCTTACCTGTTTTTCTTAATTTTTATTTATTTATTTATTTATTTATACCACTTTTGTTAAATCGTCGACTTCTTTTGTTATCTTTATCTTAGTGACGTCCTTTAAAATTCACTGATTGTTATTTTATTTTTTATCAGAGAGAGAGAGAGAGAGAGAGAGAGAGAGAGAGAGAGAGAGAGAGAGAGAGCTAAACATGGCAGACATATTTTTTCGTCATCACTTCAGTTTCTATGTCACTGTTATTATAGATGAATTCGCTGCTCCCTTGACACTTGCTGCTCATTGTTGCATTACGTTTCCCTTCACTGGTTCTGACTTTTCCTAAATGTTTTGATGTTGCTGTAAATTGATTTGTTACTTCTCTAAAATTTTGTGGTGGAATTAATATGAAACTTCTTTGAGACTCACTACTGTTTGCATTATATTTCTCATCACAATGTCTACTTTTTTTTTTCTTTGATACTAGTGTCGTAAATGAATGTGTTACTTCTATTGATGTTACTTTCCGTGCACAGGTTCTGATGGTGGGATTAACCTGGTGCTTCTTTGAGACTCACTACCACTCGCATTATATTTCTTAGTGTTAGTTACCATTACTTTTACTTTGAATTACCTCTATTCTTCATGTGCAAGTTCTAACATGACATGGTGCTCCTTTGAGATTTGCTACCACCCGCATTATATTTCTTAGTGTTAGTTGCCATTATTGTTACTTTGAATCAATATATTACCCTAAAACTTCCAGATACAGTTATTTTTATCCTTCATGTACAGGTTCTAATATGATACGGTACTTCTTTAGGACTCATTTGCATCATGTTTGTTTGCGCAGGTTCAGGGTGCGCCGCCGAGCCTGCAGCAGTGAGTGAGGAGAGGAAGGAGGTGGAGGGATCGAGGCTCAAGATGACCCTTACCGAGACCCCGGCGTCCCTGCTTCCTCCTGGTCAGTATTCATTCGTTTTGATATTTCTAATTGCAATGCTGTCCAGAGAGAGAGAGAGAGAGAGAGAGAGAGAGAGAGAGAGAGAGAGAGAGAGAGAGAGAGAGTGGCAGGAGAGATAAAAAAAAAAGTTGTTTAGCCATTTGAACACGACGTTGAGAAATAACAAGATTGTGAAAGGAAAGCAGAGAGAGAGAGAGAGAGAGAGAGAGAGAGAGAGAGAGAGAGAGAGAGAGAGAGAACCAACGAACGAGCCAGCTATGTATAAAAACACATCAAACACATAAAAGAAGGGGAGGAAGTAGAAACATTACTCTTAATCACTGCCTCTTTACCTCTTGAAATGGCCTCGTATTCTCTGCTTGGGGGTGGAAATTAAACTCCATAAAAAGACAGAAAAGTGGGAAAACATACAAGAACACGGGAGACAAGCTGACTATTGTGCAGGAGAGAGAAATGAAGACAAAACAAAGGAACACTTGAGACAGATAGATTATTACAGAGGAAAGAGAGACAGTTAGAAGACTTACAGAATGGTCATACAAAGATACGCAGGGAAAAAATGAAAATAAAAGGAAACATGTCGACTTAGGAAAGAAAATGGAGTAGAAGAGGGAAGGAAAGAAAAAAAATACATTGAAAAAGTAAAGGAAAAAGGTCATTATGCAAAGAAGGAAATTAAAATAGGTGTAGGCAATACAAGAACACTGAGAAAAGATAACAAGAAATAGGAAATGCAGCAAAATAGAAAAAAATAGACTGTCAAATAGAAGAAAAGAGAAATAGGAATGATATGAAAAGATAAACACAAGAAAGAAAAGAATGCAAAAGAAATGTATATGCAGAGAGAGAGAGAGAGAGAGAGAGAGAGAGAGAGAGAGAGAGAGAGAGAAACTAAAAAAATAATGACAGTCTGTAATTTTCTCAAGCGTGAAGACAAAACAGGTCAAGGACAGAGTATAAACACGAACGAAATGAAAGAAAAAACGAAAAAAAATGAAGAAATAAAAAAAAGTGAATATCCTGAAATAATCTTTAGCAGGTGAACGAAAAGTCTGAAAGTTGTTTCATTTTGCATTTTTTTTTTAATCTTTTTTTGTCCATTTATCTTTTGTTTTCTTATCTTCACTCCTTTGTTTACCTCCCTTTTTTGTTGACGTGACTTGGAAGATGTGTGTGTGTGTGTGTGTGTGTGTGTGTGTGTGTGTGTGTGTGTGTGTGTGTGTGTGTGTGTGTGTTTGTGTGTGTGTGTTTCAGCCATTGACACGATTTGCTAAGCTGCTCAATTATCTTTTCGTGTTTGTATGCGTGTGTATAATCTCTCTCTCTCTCTCTCTCTCTCTCTCTCTCTCTCTCTCTCTCTCTCTCTCTCTCTCTCTCTCTATCGCTCTTCCCTTCATAATCTTTACTTATTCTTCAATATTGCGTTTAATCTCTTAATTTTCTATTTCCGCTTCTCGTTCTAACCTACAATCAATCTCTCTCTCTCTCTCTCTCTCTCTCTCTCTCTCTCTCTCTCTCTCTCTCTCTCTCTCTCTCTCTCTCTCTCTCTCTCTATCTCTATCTATCTATCTATCTATCTATCTATCTATCTATCTATCTATCTATCTATCCTTCCCTTTCCCTGTCTCCTAACGTAACCCCGTGTCCCCATGTTCCCTCCCATGTCTAAGCTTTCTCCCCGAGGTGTGGGTGTTGCGAGGGTCACGGGTGGTGCAGGGGAGGCAAGGAGGATGGCAGAGGTGGAGGTCAGGGAGGATAAGATCTGAGTCTCGTATTCTGAAACGCTTTGCTCTCTCACCGTCACTGCTTTCCATAGGCTCTTGTTGAAGACTCTCGTGTTTTTAAGGGTATTTTTGTGGTTCTGGTGATGGATTGGCAAGATTTACAGTTTATTTTAAGGTGAAACTGTCTTGAAAACCCTGCTAGTTGTATCTGTGGCCTTTGAAAGTTGTCGTGGTGAGAGGGGAAGCCGTTTCTGAATGCGAGCAAAGGTCTGAGTCTCGTATTCTGAAACGCCTGTGTCTTGTATTCTGAAAAGTTTTGCCCTCTCACCATCATTACTTTCCAAAGGATCTAGTTGAAGATGCTCGTGTTTTTATGGGTGTTATTATGGTTATGGTGATAGATTGGCAAGCTTTCTAGTTTATCGTAAGAAGAAACACTCCTGAAAACTCTGCTAGTTCTCTCTGTGGTATTGGAAAATGGTCATGGTGAGAGAGCAAAGCGTTTCTGGATAGGGGCCTGACTCTCATGCCCCTAACTGTTTGCATCCATTGCCATGACGACACTGAATGTAAACAAATAGGCACGGTTAAGGTAGTGGTCCTGGTGAATGCCTCTTAATTTTATCTTTTTTTTCTCCCTTTGTTCGTCTTTCTCACTTATTTCATCTTTCTGTTTTTTCTTCTATTTTTTCATTGTTGCTAGTTTTCTTATTTTCACTCTCGTTTTTCTCCTTTTTGTTTGTCCTTCGTTCGTCTTTCTTATTTATTTCATCTTTCTCTCTCCCTATCTTTACGTTCTTGTTGGTTTTCTTATTCTTATTCTTATTATTTGTATATTTTGTTTTTCTTGCTTATCTTTCCCTTTTATTATTTTTTTTCTTTATGGTGGTGGTGGTGGTGGTGGTGATGTTGGTGGTAGCGTGGTGGTGGTGGTGATGGTCGTGGTGGTTATGGTGGTAGTGGTGGTGGTGATGGTCGTGGTGTTTATGGTGGTGGTTATGGTGGTGGTGGTGGTGGTGCTGGTGGTGGTGGTGGTGATGGTGGTGGTGTTGTGTTTATTGATGGCGTCTCTGTATAGGAAGCCCAAGGTGATGATGTATATTGTTATTGTTGTTATTGTGGCTGTATAGCTGTAATGGAACGGTGACAATAACAGTATAGCGTGACGTGACACACACACACACACACACACACACACACACACACACACACACACACACACACACACACACACACACACACACACACACACACACACACACACACACACACACCAAGAAAAGCCAGCTCGGGGTCACTTTTTATTGTGGTAATCTGAATTTATGCTTACCTGAGTCTGTAACTGGTTTTTGGTCTCTCTCTCTCTCTCTCTCTCTCTCTCTCTCTCTCTCTCTCTCTCTCTCTCTCTCTCTCTCTCTCTCTCTCTCTCTCTCTCTCTCGTAAACTGTAATCATAAAGGGGTGCGAATTACATTGAATGTTCTAATTAAAACTCAGAAATAGTGCTATTCTGGTACCTAATGTCTCTCTCTCTCTCTCTCTCTCTCTCTCTCTCTCTCTCTCTCTCTCTCTCTCTCTCTCTCTCTCTCTCTCTCTCTCTCTCTCTCTCTCTCTCTCTCTCTCTCTCTCTCTCTCTCTCTCTCTCTCTCTAAGTGAAACAAATTGCTTTTTTTTTTCATGACTTTCACTTCCCCAATTTCTCTCATCTTCCTCCTCCTCCTCCTCATCATCATCATCTTCATCTCCTCTCCTCCTCCTCCTCCTCCTCCTCCTCCTCCTCCTCCTCCACTCGTCATCTCCGTCTTCTCTTCCGTTATGTTATTTTCTTTTCCTCTTCTATTTCCTTGGCATTTCAAGTTTCCCTTTGTCATTATTGTCTCTTTGTCTGTCTGTACGTATGTTTATATGTTTGTATGTATTTTTGTGTGTGTGTGTGTGTGTGTGTGTCGTGTTCAGCTTTTTGTATTCTTTGATTCTCTCTCTCTCTCTCTCTCTCTCTCTCTCTCTCTCTCTCTCTCTCTCTCTCTCTCTCTCTCTCTCTCTCTCTCTCTCTCTCTCTCTCTCTCTCTCTCTCTCTCTCTCTCTCTCTCTCTCTCTCTCTCTCTCTCTCTCTCTCTCTCTCATCATTCCCATATACGATTTCCCACATCCACACCTACACTTTCCTTCCCTCCTCTCTCCCTCAGTTCCCTGTGTCTTTTTTGTTTTCCTCTTCTTATTTTCTTCTCTCTCCTTAATTGGCGCTATGTGACCCTGTTTTTGTGGCGCCTTAGATCAAACCCACGATACCAATACCCTCACCTCACCTCACCTCACCTCACCTCATCTCATCTCAATCTCACCACCTCTGCTTCACTTCACTCATATCTCAGTGTTTTGAATTGCATTGGTCTGTCTGTCTTTTTTTTTATTTTCTTTTTCTTATCTGGCCTCTGTTTGTGTGTGTTTCTGCTTTTCTTTCCATTGCCTTATCCTGAAACACTTCCATTTACACCTCAATCACTTTCAAAAGGCTGCAGTCTAAGTTACAAGAGTCTTTTAATGGTGTTGAAAATAGTTCTAGAGACAGATTTACAAGATTTCAGTGTTTTTAATAGGAGAAACACTCATGAGAATCTGGGTCATGATTTCTGTGGCCTTTGAAAACAGTCGTGGTGAGAGAACAAACCGTTTCTGAACACAGTCTTCCTTGTGTTGTGTCTCGCCCTTTCGCTCGTATTCAGAAACGCACAGTCTCTCTCTCTCTCTCTCTCTCTCTCTCTCTCTCTCTCTCTCTCTCTCTCTCTCTCTCTCTCTCTCTCTCTCTCTTCAAATCCACAAGGGACGATTTGCCGTGTTCTTTCGAGTGTTTCTCCCGATAATAATGTAGAAACCCTGTTAATCTATCACTAGAGCCTTAAAAGAACACCCTTTGAAACTCGCGTCACTTCAACTAGAACCTTTTGAAAGCAGCTTTAGAATACATCAACTATTCTCTGCCTCTTTGTTCTGTAATCGTGGCGAAAGAGCAAAACGTTTCTGAATACATGTTGCCTCTTAGTGTTACCTCTTACATCGCATCTGACCCTCCTCCCTTTCTCTCTCTCGTTTTTAGAGTTCCCGGAGGAGGAGACGGTGACGCTGCTGCCGTGTACCATCTGCAATAGAACCTTCAACCCACAGGCCCTCAGTCGTCACAGGAAGGTGTGCGAGAAGCTATCCACGAAGAGACGCCAGGTGAGGGATTGCATGGAGATGAAGGAAGGCAGAAGGAAAAGTTGCTGGTGAAAGAGAAAAGATGTTAGGGTGATGACAAAGAAGAGGAAGAGGAAGATGTGTAGAAGAATGGATGTAAAGAAGAGGAGGAGGAGGAGGAAGAAGAAGAGGACAAAGGTGTAGTGAAGGATGAATGATAAAAAAGTATAAGAAGAGGTAGGAGTTTAGGTGTAGGATAAAGTAGAAGGAGGAGAAGGAAGGTAAAGATGATGATGAAGGAAAAATGTAGAAGACGAAAAAGAGGAGAAAGAAATGGAAATGATGTAGAAGAAGAGATGAGGAACGGTAGAAAGGAAGAAGTGGTGAAGGAGAAAGCAAGTGAAGAGGATGAAAAAAGAAGAGGAGGAGGAGGAGGAGGTGTAACATGTAAGGAAGAGAAGTAGGTGGTGGTGGAGGTGGTGAAGGAGGAAAGAAGCAAAAATTCTGACCGAATAATAGGAGGGGAAGAAGAGGAAGAAGAAGGAGGAGGAGGAGGTGGTGGTGTGGATGAAGGAGAAAGGTGAAATTTTAATGATCTTTTACTTGTTTTGGGAGAACAACAGGAGGAGGAGGAGGAGGAGGAGGAGGAGGAGGAGGAGGAGGAGGAGGAGGAAAAGAAGGTAAGGATTAAGTTATTTATTTTAATAAGACAGAAAGATGATGATGAGGAGGAGGAGGAGGAGGAGGAGGAGGAGGAGGAGGAGGAGGAGGAGGAAAAGAAGAAAAATGTGAAGGAAATGAAAATATTTAGTTTTTTTAACGTGTTGAGAGAGAGAGAGAGAGAGAGAGAGAGAGCTGAGTGATGTCTTCTTATTCTAATGGAGAGATAATGAAGACACGAAGGAGGAAGAGAAAAGAGAGAAAGTAACAAAAAACACGACTTTCCAAATTTTAAGTGGAGAGAGAGAGAGAGAGAGAGAGAGAGAGAGAGAGAGAGAGAGAGAGAGAGAGAGAGAGAGAGAGAGAGAGAGAGAGAGGAAGAGGAAGAAGTTGAATAAAAGGAGGGAAGGACATAACATCATTTGCATATGTTTATTTGTCAAACGTAATCAACACCCACCTGTTAAAGGAATGAAAGGTGAACGGCATGGAGGAGGAGGAGGAGGAAGAGGAAGAAGGAGGAAGAAAGGGAGGAAGGAAGGAAGAAAGTAAAAGAAAGCAATACGGAAGAGCAGGAAGAGAGGAGAACAAAGGGAAGAGGAGAAGGAAGGGAGGATGAATGAGTGAAAGGAGACGAGGAAGAGTTCAAGGTCATGTCAACACTACTTAAGTACACAAACTTTCACCTCACACACACACACACACACACACACACACACACACACACACACACACACACACACACACACACACACACACTTCCAACGTACATATGACCTCAAAATCGTAACTATGTACGTGTGTGTGTGTGTGTGTGTGTGTGTACAATAGATTTCCGTGGGCGTTGACAGTGACTTGCTTTTCATCCCTTCTCTCTCTCTCTCTCTCTCTCTCTCTCTCTCTCTCTCTCTCTCTCTCTCTCTCTCTCTCTCTCTCTCTCGCCTTCCCGCCTCCGCCCTTGCATTTTCTCCTCCTCCTCCTCCTCCTGTTTCTCCTCATTTTACCATTTTACCTTTCCTCCGAGTCATTATCTGTATTTAGTTTTCCCCCTCCCTTATTTACGTCTTTATCTGCTCTCTCTCTCTCTCTCTCTCTCTCTCTCTCTCTCTCTCTCTCTCTCTCTCTCTCTCTCTCTCTCAACAAACCCATTTTCTCTAACCTTTCCTCCAAAACACGAACTTAAACTGCTTCTTCGGCGTATTGAAATATTCGGCTCCCGTGACCTTTGCCAATCTCCCCACCCCGCAGAGCTTCTGTTCCACCAAGCAGCGGACTGAGGGCATTGACGTGGGCCCCGCCAAGTCTTTAGAGGGCAAGAGTCACCAGAAAAGCAAGACCAAATGGCGAGAGAGGCACCGGGAGTTTCTGCGAGCGATTCGAGCTGCTAAGGGGCTGAATGGTGAGTGAAGCAATGAAGCACGTACTCCAAACTACACTCACAGGTTTCTAGTTGACAATTTTTTTTTCAATCCCTTCAGTACTGGGACACATTTTTACCTTGAGATTTGTGTACGATTAGACCATTTTATTGACATCAAGGAAGGGTATATGGAGGTCAGAATATTAATGGCCACAGTCCTTATTAATCTAATTCCCCCACATGAATTTCTGAAGCGGCATATAAAACGCTTTATAATAAGAAGAATTAATATGGAAGGGCGTCATGGTACTCAAAAGGTTAGGGCTGATTTTATGGTTACTTGTGATAAATCAACAAGGTTTCTGTATTATGTATAGGAGAAACACTCTTGAGAACTTGGCCAATCATCTGTATGGCGTTTGAAAATGTGTTGAGAGCGCAGAGTATTTCGGAAGACGGAATAGCAGGTAAGGAGGAAGAGGAGGAGGAGAAGCAGGAGAGGGAGGAACTGGTAAATTATAGGTAATGTATGGATAGTGAAGAAAGAAAGGAGAACAGTTTAAAATATTGAAGAAAGGATGCAAGAAGGAGGAGGAGGAGGAGGAGGAGGAGGAGGAGGAGGAGGAGAAGGGCTGGTGAATGGTATAGATGTATAGATAATGTATAGATGATAAGAAAGAGAAGGGGGAGGAATAGGTTAAGATATTGACGAAAGGATGCAAGAAAGAGGAGGGGGAGAAGGAGAAGGGGCTGGTGAATGTTGGATAATGTAAAGATAACAAGAAAGAGAAGGAGGAGGAAAAGGTTAAGATATTGAAGAAAGGATGTAAGTAGGAGGAAGAGAAGGATGAGATACTGGTGAATAATAGATAATGTAAGGATAATGAAGAAGAAAAAGAGGAGAAGCACATTAAGATATTGAAGAAGTGATGCAAGAAAGAGGAAGAGGAGGAGGAGGAGGAGGAGGAGGAGGAGGAATAAAACAGGGAAAAATACGGTAAGATAAGGAACGTCATTAGCGACTGATAGATTGATTGGCAGACACTATCACCACTGCAACGAGGTCATAAGGCGCCGCACGTTGGTAGAAGGGAAGGAGGAGAAAGGGAGTGGGAGAAAAGAGACGAGAAATGTTGGAGGAGAGTGTCTGGAGTGGGAGAGTAAGAGAAAGGTGGGAGATGGGTATGTATGGTATTGAATGGGATGAAAGAGAGTAGAAGAATGGGAGGAGTATGCATGTCTGGAGTGTGAGAGAAAGTAAAAGGTAGAAGAAGCGTATATATGTATTGGGAGAGAGGGGAAGAATGGAAGGGGTGTGTCTGGAGTGAAAGAAAAGAAAGAAAAGATAGAAAAGGAATGTGTGGAGTGAAGGAAAGAGAAATGGAGTGTCAGAAATGGGAAGGAAAAGGTGAGGGCCCGCGCCATGATAGAAAGGGAAAGTGGGTGCCGTCTAATAAAGAGAGAGAGAGAGAGAGAGAGAGAGAGAGAGAGAGAGAGAGAGAGAGAGAGAGAGAGAGAGAGAGAGAGAGAGAGAGAGAGAGTGGTGAGGAGAGAGCTAAAGGAAGTGTGGCGGTCGGAAGGGGAAGTGTGTGTGTGTGTGTGTGTGTGTGTGTGTGTGTGTGTGTGTGTGTGTGTGTGTGTGTGGTAGAAAAGATTACGAATATGATAGCGTGAAAAAAGTGAGAAAAAAAACAGTGATAGTAGTGGTGAGAGGCAATGTGATACGAGGGGAAAGGCGTGAGTGAGACGACGAGGAGAGGGGAGAATGTGAGAAGGCGGAGAGGAGGGTCAAGGGGAGAGGGGTGGAATGAGTGTCGCAGTGAGGGAGAGGGGAAGGGGTGTGGAAAGGAATGAAGAATATTGATGGCCATAACTAGGAGAACACAATGCACAGTAAACAAACCAGACTTGTATTAGTAACATGAAGTAAAAATAGAGCAGGACTGTGTATTGCTACGACAATTTTCCACGGCCACAGAGACGACCAGCCGAGTTTTTAAGACAGTTTTTCCTTTTGATAAACTAGAAATCTTGCCAATCCATTACCAGACCCATAAAAATACCCCTAAAAACACTGGAGCCTTTGGAAAACAGTGATGGTGGTTTCAGAATAAGGCCTTAGTAAGAAAGCTGAATGGTGCCACAAACCCCTTCACCTTCCTGCCTTACATTACATACTCAGGTCCGTATTCAGAAACGATCTGCTCTCTCACCACGATTGTTTTCCAAGGCTACATAGATGATTAGTGGGGTTTTCAAGCGTGTTTCTCCAGTTAATAATGTAGAAATTTTGTCACTCTGCCTCTAGAACCGTAAAAACACCTTAAAAATTCGTGTAAATATAAATAAAGCCTTTTGAAATAGTGGAAGTTAAGTGCAGAAGAATACAAGAATACAAGCCTCGGTCATGTTGGATCTGAGGAGTTGCACAATTTCTGTTCCTACTGATTATAGATACTCAAGCAAATTTCTTTAGTTTTCTTAACCTTTACAATACCAGGACGCGTTTCTATATTCCTTCTGCTTACTATTTGGCGCTTTTATACAGCATCAGAAATTAAACTTGGCCAGTTTTCCCCTCTTAAAAAAAAAAAAAACCCTCCTACGCTATCACAGTGTAGTCGCGGTACGCAACATATGAACACTACCAGATCCTCTTACTATGCTAACACTCTCATTTCCTTCCACCAGATGACGATGAACAGGGCCCAGTCTCCAGTGTGCCCTCAGATTACGTCAAATGTCCACACTGCGAGCGTCACTTCGGTCCCAAAGCAGCGGATCGCCACATCAGCTGGTGCCGTGAGCAGAGTACCCGCGTGCCCAGGTCCCCGGCGGATAACCAGGCCGTGGAGAGACTCAAATCCAGGACCAAGGTGAGGCTCTTAGTACTGACAGGTTCCTCTGATTGAAGTAGAAATGAGTGAAGTTATTGGACCTTTTAACTCCTTCAGTACTATGACGCATTTCCATATTCATTCTGGTGACTATTTGGCGATTTTATACGGCTTCAGAAACTCATATGGGGATTGAAATAGTGAAGACTGTGGCCATTAATCTTCTGCCCTCCATAGACTCTTTAATGTCAATAAAATGGTCTAATAATACACAAATCTCGAGCTAAAATTGTGTTCCAGTATTGAAGGGGTTAAGTTTGAGCCACGAGGAGACGATAAACAGCGAGAGAAGTGACGAGTAATGATAAAAGACAGAAATAGTTTAAATCTTCTATTGCCTGTAGTTGTATTTTTGCTCTGTTTACATTTTATGGTACTAGTCGAACTTATAAACAGGAATTCACACCTGCGCGTTGTTTCTCGTAGCTTCCCTTAACATTTGCACTACTAAGAACAATGATTAAGCAACGTTTGGTAAGTTTTCCTGGGGCAGATATTAAATTACATACATTAGAAAAGCTTTACTGTGAGGGTTAGCTTGCGAAATCTTAACCCTTTCAGTACTGGAACCCATCTTTGCAGCGAGTTTTGGGTGTGATTAGACGATTTTATTTACATTAGGAAGGGTCTATGGAGATCAGAAGATTAATGGCCTGAAGTTCACTGTTTTAATCTCCACATTAAGTTTCTGAAGCTGTAGAAAATCGTCAAATAGTAAGCATAATAGATATGGAAACGTTTCCTGGTGTTGATGGGGCTAACATTTGCACTACTAAGGACATTGATTAAGCAACGGTAGGTAATTTTTTCTGGGCAAATATTAAAATGCATACATTAGAAAAGCATTACTTAACATTCGCTCGCGTTTACTGCGAAGGTTAGCTTGCAAACTCTTAACCCCTTCAATACTAGGACGCATTTTCACCATGAGTTGTGGGTGTGATTAGACGATTTTATTTGCATTGGAAGGATCGATGGAGATCAGAAAATTGATAGCTATTTTAATCCCCCACACAAGTTTCTGAAGCTGTATAAAATCGCCAAATAGTAAGCAGAATGAATGTGAAAACGCGTCCTGTTACTAAAGAGATTAACATTGGCACTAGTAACGACAATAATCAAGCAACGTTAGATACGGTTTTCTTTGGCAAATTTTAGACTACATACATTACAAAAAACTTACTTAACATTCGCTCGCGTGTACTGTTTTAGCTTGCGAAATCTTAATATGGACTCGTACAGTACAGTGTGAATCAGCTGACGTGCCTGAGTGATCTTGTGTTGGTATGCCTGTATGTTGGTATGTGTCTGCTTCCTCTGTTTCTTTTTCCAGCGGTCTTGTCACGAATGTGTAGCCTCATGAGTGAGTGTGTCTGTCGTCTGGCTGGCTAAGTGAGTGAGGCGCGTGTTCTCCCTCCCTCACTCCCTCCTCTCCCTCTCTCCCTCCTTTCTCTCCCTCACAAGACAACATACCTTTAAAATCAATGAAGTTGTTAGTGTAGGTGTTGTTGACCCACGAACACTTTACACACATTCCTCCCACTCACTTCCTCCTCCCACTTAACTCTCCTTCCCACTCCCCCTTTCTCCTCTCCCTCTCTGTTTGTTTATCCACTATAACCTTCCCTTCCCTCGTGGCCACTTTTCCGTCACTCTCTTCCACTCATTTTCCTCATTTTCTTGTCCACTTTCCGCCAACAAGTCTGTCCTCATTCCTCATTTCCTTCCACCTTCGCCTTTGGAATGTATAAAATTCTCTTAAAGTGTCAAAATCATGAGGAATGCGGTGACGTGGGAGGAGGAGGAGGAGGAGGAGGAGGAGGAGGAGGAGGAGGAGAGGAAACGAGGAGGAGGAAGAAGAATGAGACGTCTAAACCCAAATGTGACCTACCTTCTCCCTTCCGATCTAGGTCAGAATGTTAGCTGGATTCTTAACTTCCTTCCTCCTCCTCCTCCTCCTCCTCCTCCTCCTCCTCCTCCTCCTCCTCCTCCTCCTCCTCCTTCTCACCTTTCCTTCCTTCCTGTCTTCTTCTCTATCTCTCTTTCTCTTCTCCGTCATTCCTTTCTCTTCCTCTCAAAAGCTTCCTTCTTGTCTTCTCTTTATCTCTCTGTCTCTCTCCGTTCCTTGTTTCTCCTCCTCTCAAAAGCCTCTTCCTTGTTTTCTATCTTCCTCTTCTGTTATCTTCTTTCAGTACCTCTTTGTTCGTCTCAATTGCTTCCTGTTTTCCCTCTTCAGTTTCTCCATTCATTCTTTCTCCCTTTCACACTCTCCCTTTCTCCCGGCTCTGTATCATTCTGTACCTCTCCTTTTCCTTTCCCACTATCTTTTCTCTCTATCCTCTACATATTCACCCCTTTCTTCTACCGTTATTCTTTTTTTTTTCTCTACCTTCTCTTGTCTCTTCCCTTTCTCTCTATCCTTTATCTCTTTTCTCTCCCTCATTCTCTCCTTCCCTTCTTTACCTTCCCCTATTGTCTTCTCTCATTCCCCCTCTCGACCCCTTCCCTTCCCTTCCCTGCCCTCTACGGTGGCAGAGAGGGACAAGATAGAGGAAGAGGGGAGGTGGAGGAAGAGAATGTGGAGGGAGTGGAGTGCCGCCTACCTTACGCCGTGTATGGAGGCAACGGGTGGAGGGACACAGGGGGCGGTGACCCTCCCTAGAGGCACCTGTGTCCTGTGTGTGTGTGTGTGTGTGTGTGTGTGTGTGTGTGTGTGTGTGTGTGTGTGAGAGAGAGAGAGAGAGAGAGAGAGAGAGAGAGAGAGAGAGAGAGAGAGAGAGAGAGAGAGAGAGAGAGAGAGAGATTAGTTATTAGCGTTTCCAAAATGACTTTATTTATTATTCTGAAACTTTCTCCCTCTTCTTCTTCTTCTTCTTCTTCTTCTTCTTCTTCTTCTTCTTCTTCTTCTTCTTCTTCTTCTTCTTCTTCTTCTTCTTCTTTTCATCATTTCTATTATCAATATTATTATCATAATTATTATTATTATTATTATTATTATTATTATTATTATTATTATTATTATTATTATTATTATTATTATTATTATTATTATTATTATTATTATTGTTCCTATTCTTGTTTTTGTGTTTTCTCTACTACTGCTACCACCACCACCATTACTACTACTACTACTACTACTACTACTACTACTACTACTACTACTACTACTACTACTACTACTACTACTACTACTACTACTACTACTACTACTACTACTACTACTACTACTACCACCACCACCACCACCACCACCACCAGTGACCACGAATAACTTCTTTACCCTTCCCAAGTTTCCCCTCGCCTGTTCTAATCATGGCGGAGATGAGACCTAGTATGTAATGTTCCCTTATTTAGCACTGCGGCATTCCCCCTTCCCCCCTCCCCCACCCCCTCTCTACCCTCTATCTCCTCCCCGCTGGTCAATAAATGGATAAAGGGAAAAGCATCAGGACCGCCACGCCATCGCTGTCAGTGCCGCCCGGAATATCTGATACCCGATGGCTCAATACTCCCTCCATCTTGTTTACTGCCGCGGGAGATTTCGCCACCACTTACGTTTTCGGCGCTTCTTGTTATTTTTTTTTTTTTTTCTTTTCTGATTCGATTTTTTTTTTGTGTATGTGTGTGTGTTTTCTTTTTTTTTTTCAAGTTCATGTGTTTTGTTTTGGTATTTTTTTTGTTTTATTCTATTTATTCATTTGTTGTTTTTTATTATTTTTTTTCTGTGTGTGTGTGTGTGTGTGTGTGTGTGTGTATTTTCTTTTTTTTTAGTTCATGTGTCATTGGATTTGCGTTTAGTAGTTGTTATTGTTGTTGTTGTTTATTGTCTTACTTGTCATTATTATTTCTTTTTCTTGAGCAAATTTCATCTTTTAGGTTAAAGTTTTTTTCTTTACATTCCAAAGTCTTTTTTTTTTCCAATTTAATCCCTTCAGGTGTTATAAGATTTGTGTTTTACGTTGTTAATATCATCACTAGTGAATATTCCTGCCTTTCTTCTGTGTTTTTGTTAGTTTTATTGTTTATTTTATTGATTTTGGAAGTTTAAATATATCTTACACAGCGTCAGCAGCGAAACGGTCGTGTAGCGAAGCCTTTTAGTATCTGTTGTTTTATTTTTTGCTCAATAAAATCAAGTAAAATAAACTGACAACGAACCGCACTATCACTCGTTTCAGTGTCTTGTCTTCACTACTCCAGCAGGCCCCGGTGAAAGTTAATAGGGCTTTCAAGGATGTTCTCATGAATCCAGCGAGAGTTTTAACAAGGATTCTGTGTTATCTAGCAAAAGAACACCCGTAAAGAAAGTAGGCCTATTATCTCCGTGGCCTTTGTAAATACTCCTTATAAATTCCAGTAAGGGTTAAGTGTCATATGTCATACTGTCTTAAGCATTCAGAAGACTCACATTAACGATTCAGTGTTCGGTGATTGGAAAGGACATGTGAAAACCTGACCTTTTTATATCCGTAGCCTTTGAAATCCCAGTGTTTGAAAATACAGGGTGTCACGTTTTATGTATTCTGAGGATTCACATTAAGGATATAGTGTTCTGATACTGGAAAGAACATGTGAAAACTAGACACTTTTATCTTTATGTCCTTTGAAATTAGTCCTTATGAAATCCTAGCGTTTGAAAATACAAGTTAGGTGTCACGTCCTAATTAGTCTTAGGATTCACATTAACGATTTAGTGTTCGGCTTCTTGAAAGGACATGTGAATGAAAACCAGACCTTTTTATCTCCGCGGTCTTTGAAAATAGTCCTTATGCAATTCCAGTGTTAGAAATTACTGGGTAAGTGTCACGTCTTAAATTGTCTGAGGATTCACATTAAGGATTTCTTGTTCGGTTACTGGAAAGGACATGTGAAAACCAGACTTTTTAATGTCCTTAGCTTTTGAAAATAGTCCTTATGAAATCCTAGTGCTTGAATATACAAATTAAGTGTCACGTCTTAAGTAGTCTTAGGATTCACATTAACGATTTAGTGTTCGGCTGTTGGAAAGCCCGTGAAAAACTGACTCTTTTATATCCTTGACCTTTGAAAATAGTCCTTATGAAATCCCAGTGTTAGAAATTACTGGGTAAGTGTCACGTCTTAAATTGTCTGAGGATTCACATTAAGGATTTATTGTTCGGTTAGAGGAAAGGTCATGTGAAAACCAGACTTTATTTTTATCTATCGTTATCCTTTGAAAATAGTCCTTATGAAATCCTAGTATTTGAAAGTACTGGGTAAGTGTTACGTCTTAAGCTGTCAGAAGACTTTTATTTAGGATTTAATGTTTAGCCACTTCGACTGAGATTCGTGCGTGTGGTGGGACAGGGTGGCGTAAGTGGCAGGCTTGATGGAGGTTCTTCTTATTGCCTGACTTCGGCGAGATCGTTTTCGCCTCGCAACTTGAATTTATTGCCCAGTGACTCTTACTTAGTTCCATGAAGATGCGTTACGTGCACACATCACGGGGAGGGTGACGAAAGTGGCAGGAATGATAGAGGTTCTGCTTATTGGAAAAATGGAGTAAAAACCGAGCGAAAAAAAGTGTAAATGTGGGATTGAAAGGAGTGAGAAGCACAGAGTTGGGCCATTGGCAGGTGAGACAAAGACAGAGGGCAAGAAAAACTATCAGGAGTGGGCGGGGGTGACAATGAGAGGCCGAGGCAGGGAAAGCCGAACGAGTCAAGACGAGGCGAGTCGGGCCGACGTAAAAACTTGACAGGGCGAGACAAACTGACAGCACACATTGGCGTGGACAGTGACGATGAAGAAATGAAATTTCCTGACAGCTTAGTTAAGGATCACAGACGCAAAGAAAACGAAGAGGGGAAGAGAAGTGAAAGAAAATAGAGGCGATAACGAAGGAAAGTGAAAAAAAAAAAAATGTAGGTGAAAAAATTTAGATGAGAACGGATAAACAAAAAAGGATGAATTGAGGTGACGAAGGAGGGCAAAATATCCTGTAGAGACACAAGATACACTGCAGATAAGCTGAAAGGGATGACGAAGGAAAGTGAAAAAAAACTCTTAGGTGACAGAATCTGAATAAAAACTTTGGATAAACAAGAAAGGATGAATTAAGGTCACGAAAAAAAGGCAAAATATCCTACAGAGACACAAGATACACTGCAAA
>NC_059303.1:8292859-8295359 GCF_017591435.1 Portunus trituberculatus
ACACCCAGAACCTGATGTTACCACGACTGCTGCCTTGAGCTGCTATTAACCCGCCAGACAGTCACGCCGGCACGAGATAAGATTGTTGGTAGTTGCTGGGTTTGGTGGTGGTGGTGGTGGTGGTGGTGATGGTGGTGGTGTTACTGTGGTTATGATTGTTATTGATTACCATTACTGTCATTATTACATCTTTTTATTTTTGTTCTTGTTTTTGTTTTGTTGTTGTTGTTTTTGCTGTTGTTGTTCTATTTCTGCTTCTACTACTACTACTACTACTACTACTACTACTACTACTACTACTACTACTACTACTACTACTACTACTACTACTACTACTACTACTACTACTACTACTACTACTACTACTACTACTACTACTACTACTACTACTACTACTACTACTACTACTACTACTACTACTACTACTACTACTACTACTACTATTACTACTACTACATGTGTGTGTGTGTGTGTGTGTGTGTGTGTGTGTGTGTGTGTGTGTGTGTGTGTGTGTGAATAAAGCTCCACATAAGCAAGATTAAACTTCGTAAAAAGAAAAAGAGAAAGAAGAAAATCACGATCATAATTTTGTGCACTAAAACCATTGTTGATTTTGCGAACGTGGTTTTCTCTGGACGAGTCACGCTACGCATCACCTCACCGCCTCTTCACTTCCTTCTTGAGCTTCCTCGTCACACCATCACCATCACCATCACTACAGCTCGTCACTGCCACACTCACATCCGCGAAACTTCAATTCCACAGCTACTGAAGTGTGACATTGCCTCCTGATTTGGTTTTGCGAGGAAAGTTCACACTGACTTGCCGTTTTGTGTTTAGTGAAGTATTTTTAGAAACACAAATCTGGCAGAAAAATGAAGTATTGTCTTGGTTGTCAAATCATGTATATCTTAGAGTCGTCTATAATGATAACTGTATAATAATTGAAATAACTCAAGTGTGTGTGTTGATAGAATTAACCCCTTCATTACTATGACGTGTTCTCATATTTATTCTGCTTACTATTTGATGATTTTACACAGCTTCAGAAACTTATGTGGGGATTAGAATAGTGAAGACTTTAGCCATTAATCTTCTGATCTCCATAGACCGTTCCTAATGTCAATAAAATCGTCTAATCACACCCAGAACTCAAGGTAGAAATACATCCCAGTACTGAAGGAGTTAAAAAAAAGGTACATTGGATTTTTCTCAAGCTTTGTGTGACTAGACTAGCATGAGTAAGAAAAATCTTTAAATGCGAGCTGTAAAAAAGAAGCCGAATCAGATAATACACCATATCAAGATTTGTTTTTGTATCTGATATTCCTGCTATAAAATAAAAAAAACGTACATTAGATTTTTCTCGTATTTTGTGTGACTAGACTAGCATGAAGAAGAAAGGTCTGTAAATAGGAGCTGAAAAGAAAATGCCAGATTAGATATACATGTACCAAGATCTGAGTTTTTGCTTCTGATATAGAATAAAAAAATAAAAACGTACATTAGATTTTTCCCTTGGTTTTGTGTGACAAGACTAGCATGAAGAAGAAAAGTCTGTAAATACGAGCTAAAAAGAAAGAGCCATATCAGATGTACACCTGATATTACTGGGAGAGAATAAAAAAAAAACAGTACATTGGGTTTCTCTCGTTCTCTCGTGTTTTGTGTGACTAGACTAGCATACACAAGAAAAGTTTGTAAATACGAGCTAAAAAGAAAGAGCCAGATCAGATAATAAAACGTACCATGATCTGTATCTTTGTATCTGATATTACTGAAAAAAAAAAAAAAGATCCGTACCGTGGGTTTTTCTCATGTTTTGTGTGACTAGACTAGCATGAGGAAGAAAAATCCGTAAATATAAGCCAAGAAGAAAACCCCAGCTCTGATAATGCACCGTAGCAAGATCTGTATTTTTGTAGTTGATATTACTGAATACAATAATCAAAGAAACAGTACATTAGGTTCCTCTCGTGTTATGTGTGACTAGGCCAGCATGCGTAAGAAAAGTCTATAAATACAAGCTGAAAAGAAAAACCCGGATCAGATAACACACCGTACCAAGATCTGTGTTTTTGCATCTGATATACCTGCACCTCAGCGTTCCCCTAACCAAGATGACGCAGCACCACCAGTCTTGTGTTCCATCCTCGAGGCAGGGCACGAGTGTTTGTTGTTCCCTCCACTGGCTCTTCAGAAACCTGTAGACGAGCTGAGGGAGATGCGATACACCGTTTGGCCAGTGGAGTGGAAGATGTGGAGGGTGGACTGGTCATGTTGTGGAGAATGACTGGTGATGTTGTGGAAGGTGTACTGGTGATGTTGTAAAAGGTGGAGTGGTGATGTTGTGGAGAGTGTACTGATGATGTAGAGGGTGGACTGGTGATGTTGTGGAGAGAGGTTTGTGATGTGGAGGATGGACTGGTGATGTTGTGGAGGATGGACTGGTGATGTTGTGGAGGATGGAGTGGTGATGTTGTGGAGGAAGGGTTTGTGA
>NC_059303.1:8297859-8325359 GCF_017591435.1 Portunus trituberculatus
ACACACATCTACGTATCAATTTCAACTTATCCTTTTATATTTACTTCTATCTTTCTCTCTGTTTATCACTTTCGTTTCATAATCTTTGTATATCTCAGCGTGCGTGTTCATTTATCACTTACTTAACCTTTCTGTGTCTGAATATCCTTTTCTTTACCTATTTATTCATCTAATTATCTATATGCGTTAGTCTACGTATGTTATTGAGGTGTTTGGAACCTGCCTCTCGTCACTGCCAAGCCAGGTGGGTCCCAAGCTTCCCCACCGTGCTTTGCCTTGCCTTGCCTCGCCTCGCTTTGCCTTGCCGTGCCTCCTCGCATCAGCATTGCCTGGCTAGTCCCCGGGGCCTCACTACGAGAGCCACACTCATCCTCCTTCCTGCGTTGGTTACCAGGGAGAGAGGAGGGGATTTACAGAGGAGGCAGGGAGTTGGGGTATTCGTAGGAGATAAGGAGAGAGAGGAGATATGGAGAGTAGAGAGATAAAGGTATAGGTGTAAACAATATTGGTTCCTTGTCAAATCCTGAACACAACCGTGGAGAAATGAACGCTGGATAACAATACCGGCACCTGCCACGCCAGCCGGAGGGAGTAGCTCTTCATTAAGGTGCGGCTGTAGAGGAGAGGTACTGGTATATTAATGGCGGATGTAGGATGCGGAGGCAGGCGTCTGATAGTAAGCGTGTCGTGGGTTGCGGGACGTATGCCGATCTATTGATAGCCGCGGCCAGGGAGTGAGAGTAAGGCGCTGGTTCCTCATTAAGAGTGCGGATGTAGAGGGAGAAAGGTTTGCTGAGATGCAGAGGCAGGCGTGGAGTAGTAAGCGTGTCTTGCCTTGCAGTACGTGCCGCCCAAGCCTGGTCAGAATGGGTGGCGAGCGCCCAAGAAGAGTGACGTCATCTCCTCCATCCCGCCACCCAGCACCGGCCACACGCCCCTGCCCGTGCCGCAGCCCTATGCCCTGAGAGAACTTAGTCCTCCCCTGCAGGGCCGCCATCACAGCCCCACCAGGTCCATCAGCCGCCACACCAGCCCGCCGCTTCCTACAGGTCAGTGGAGATGTGACCTTGAACTGTCCTGACACAGCTCCCGTCAGCGTGCTTCCTCATCCCTCTCCCCATCACCCCAACACCCAACACCCCCACACCCACCCCGGTCCTGCTCCCCTCCTTATACAGCATTACCGTCACTTGTCTGCTGGGTTAATTGAGTATCGTCCGTGTTTATTATGATAGTGTAACGCAATGTGAAAATTTATGCTTACTTTTTTTTATATTTATCTTTTTTGTCCTCTCCACTCCCTCTCTGTCTCTCTCTCCACTCCCTCTCACCTTCACAACAGGTCGCCACGTCAGTCCTCCCCCGCACCACCCTCCCGCCCCGTCCTCCACCTCCTCCTCGCGGCGCCCCTCTGTCGCCTCCTCCGTGGGCACCACCATGTCTCTGGGTCGCGCTGCCGGTAGACATTTCTCCAACATGCTCAAGTCCTGTGAGTGTCTCTTTGATCTTTGACATCAACTCTGACCTTAAGTTTGTGAATGGCTGACTGGTGTGTGTGTGTGTGTGTGTGTGTGTGTGTGTGTGTGTGTGTGTGTGTGTGTGTGTGTGTGTGTGTGTGTGTGTGTGTGTGTGTGTGTGTGTGTGTGTGCACCGATGAGCACCTGTTTCTTCTCATGGGTGTGAATGTTGTGGCTTCGTCCTTAGGGATACCAGGGACTAGAGTGACTCAGAGGTGTCTAACGAGAATTGGATGGGGGGATGTTGAATGTTCAGAGAGAGAGAGAGAGAGAGAGAGAGAGAGAGAGAGAGAGAGAGACGGGAGGAAATATTTGGATCCAGTTTGGGTCTGGGTGGACGGCTCGGGGCGGTGAATGGCGCACCAGGTGAATGAGTAAAGGCTTCCTGCTAGCACTGGACGCAACTGGACACTAATTCAGGACGAGGAGGAATGTTCGGGCAGTAAAGCAGCTCCGTACGTGCATCCCCGGAATTGAATATCGGCGCACACTTACTTTACTGTTGCATTGCACGAGACGCGTGTTGAAGGTCAAGTCTGTTTACTGTCTCCAGCGAAGGTCAGGAAAAGTTGTTTGAGGGAGGAGAATGTCGTATCTTCATTCTTCATCTGTTTATCTATGCAAGTTATTAGTTACCTCTTTGCCTCTCGACTCTCCTGCGCCTCATTTTTCTTCTTTTCTTCCCATCTTCGTTCTTAATTCATGTTCTGTGTTTTTCTCGACTCTCCTGCATCTTATTATTTTTCTTCTTTTTCTTCGTATCTTCTCTCTCAATTCTTGTTCTGTTTATCTATGCAAGTTGATAGTTACCTCTTTGCCTCTCGACTCCTGTGCCTCACTATTCTTCTTTTCTTCCCATCTTCTTTTTTAATTCATGTTCTGTTTTTCTCGACTTTCCTGCACCTCATTTTCTTCTTCTTTTTCTTCCTATCTTCTCTCTTAATTCATGTTGTGATGATGCAAGTTATGAGTTACCTCTTTGCCTCTCGACTCTCTTGCACTTCACTTTTTTTCTTCTTTTTCTTCCTATCTTCTCTCTTAATTCATGTTTTATTTATCTATGTAAACTATTAGCCACCCCTTTGCCTCTTTACTTTCCTGCTCCTCACTTTTTTTTTTCTTCTTTTTTTTTCCTATCCATTCACTCCTCTCTTAATTCTTGTTCTATTTATCTATGCAAATCATTAACTAGCTTTTTACTTCTCTACCTTTCTACACCTCCTTTATTTCTTCTTTTTCTTCAATCACTCTTCTCTTAATTCTTGTTCTATTTATCTATGCAAATCATTAACTAGATTTTTACTTCTCTAATTTTCTACATCTCCTTTTTTTTCTTCTTCATTCACTCCTCTCTTAATTCTTGTTATATTAATCTATGCAAATTACTGGGTATCTATTTATCTCGATCTTTCTACACCTTTTTTTTTCTTTTTTCTTCCTATTCACACCTCTCTTAGTTATTGGCCAATCAATTATATCTCCTCTTACCTTCACCTCATTTTTTTCTCAGCTTCCCCTCTTGTTCACTCTTTTCATCAGGTGACGAAATTCATATCTCTCCTATTCATTTATTCATCTATACAAGTTACTGATCATCCATTTCATCTCCGTCTTCCTTCACTTTTTTCTTTTTTTTTTCTCTCTTCCTCATCTTCACTCCAGTTCATTCCTCTTTCCTTTGATAGTGTTGTAATGACGGCCGGCTCTCTGGTTTCCCAATGCCTGTGCCTCACGCTGGGTTAGGGACACCGCTGCATACTATAGTGGCAGATGTATTCTCTGTTCCTCACGTCACCTGCCTTATATACCTGAGTTTTTTTTTTTTTTTTTTTTTTTTTGTGTGTGTGTGTGTGGTGATGGTGGTAGTGGTGTTTTTTCTATCTATTTTGTTTTTCTTTTTCTTTTTGTTCTCTTCTTTCTTTCTTTCTTTCTTTATGTATTCATCTATTTCCTTTTTTCTTCTTCTTCGTCTTCTTCGTTTTCTTCTTGTTCTTGTTATTTTTCTCCTTCTCCTTCTCTTTTTCCTTTTCCTTCCCCTTCCCCTTCTCCTTCCCCTTCTCCTTCCCCTCCCCTTCTTCTTCTCCTTCTCCTTCTCCTTCTCCTTTTCCTTCTTCCCTTCCCTTCCCTTCCCTTCCCTTTCCTTCTTCCCTTCCCTTCCCCTTCTCCTTCTCCTCCTCCTCCTCCTCCTCCTCCTCCTCCTCCTCCTCCTCCTCCTCCTCCTCCTCCTCCTCCTCCTCCTCCTCCTCCTCCTCCTCCTCCTCCAGTCATAAAAATTCCAAGGATGAACATATATTAACAAGAAACCACTAGAAGAGAGCGCTGCGCCTGTACATTGTATATATCGTCCCCATGGAAATGTTATGGCAAGGAATTCAATTAGAGAAGAATACTGTATTGTTATTTAGACAGGCGCTAGTGTAGATGCATAGGAAATTGATTAAATAAGTAACTCTAAGGAAACGGGTAATTTTTTTTTTATAAGAAGGGAAACTGTCTAAGGGCAAAGTAAAAAAGGACCACTTAATTTCCAGTCCCCACGCAGGTTAATTGAATCAGCCGAAGAGGAAAAAAAAACACACACAAAAAAAAAAAAAAAAAAACGTGCATAGAAACATACAAACAGTTCATATTATTGATAGAGGTAGATTTGTAGTGACCTTCAGCTGCTAATGGTAAATATAAAGCGGGGTGACTATCGTGTTGTAGTGTGCCTCCAGAATGACGTCAGCGGCAGGGAGTGATGGGCTATGCAGGGTGAGCTACATTCTAACCGTATTGTCGATAGCCATCACTGTGGGCTATGCTGGAATGTCTTTTTGCCTCATAGATACCAGAGTTGCTTCATGTTAAGCTCTAATGGTATATGTTTCCAAGAGCTGAAATTAATGAAGGGGAGGATTTTCACTGATGTTGTGTGGTGTGTAGTGCAACGATCGACTAACCTAACCTAACCTTACCTTAACTCCTTCAGTACCATGACACGTTTCCATATTCATTCTGCTTACTATTAGGGGATTTTATACAGCTTCAGAAACTCATGTGTGGGATTAAAATCGTGAAGACTGTGGCTATTAATCTTCTGACTTCCATAGATTTTCCTAATGTCAATAAAAGGGTCTAATCGTACACAAATTTCAAGGTAAAAATGTGTCCTAGTACTGGAGAGGTTAACATGACGATACGCACATAATGCCATAGTGTGTTATTTGTGGGACTATCACTGAACACCTTGTCTGATACTGCAACCTTTTCTTTTCCTTACAAGCTGACCACATTGAGGAGGACGAAGGTTTGTACACTCATGCATTACGTAAGCGCTAAGACACGTGCTTTAACTACATCACTCACTGTTTTTCGTCTCCTTGCTCAGAGTATTGTAGTGTAATATATCATGAGGAAATTGTAGTTGTCAAAGGTGTTTTTTTTATCTTTAATGATCAATGCACATTACGTCACAGGAATATTCTCATGCGATATGCTTATAATTTCTTGGTAAAATGTGTTCCCGGTGTGAATCAGTTTGTCCTGGCGTGCATGTTTTATTGGTTATTGGAATTTACTTTAGAGGGAATTCGAAGCGTGTGTCTCATTTATGTGTGTGTGTGTGTGTGTGTGTGTGTGTGTGTGTGTGTGTGTGTGACTGACAAGCTTGTGGGTGATCTTTTTGGGACAGTGACGGGAGGCAGCATCGGTTATGGCCACTCCTCTGGGTATGGCCAGTCAAAGCACGGCCATTCCTCGGGATATGGCCAGTCGTCAGGATATGGCCAGTCATCAGGATATGGCCAGTCATCAGGATATGGCCAGTCATCGGGGTATGGTCAGTCCTCGGGGTATGGTCAGTCCTCAGGCTACGGACAGTCATCAGGCTACGGACAGTCGTCAGGCTATGGACAATCAAGCTATGGACTGTCGAGAAACCAGCCTGGGAGGAACTCTTTCTCTGCGCTGAGTTCCCCTGTGTTGCGGCAGAGATCAACGCGCACCTCCCTCCGCCGCACCTCCTCCAACGCCCCCATGGCCCGCCGCAGGGACCTCGCCTCGGACATGATGGCCAGGTTAGCCTCGCCTCCTATTCATCATGTAATGTCTCGAGTTTGGCACTGCCATCACACCTGCATGCCAATGTGCGGCGTCTTGTAGTGCTGACGTGCTGCCGCCTGTGTGCAGGCAGCAGACTCAGTGTTATCTTGTTAGGACATCCACCAGGGAGCTCTAAGGGAATCAAACAATAGTAAAGATAAGGAGAATAAATGGATATAGATAAGTGTTATACAGGCACCACCACGTGTTGGTCTGATGGGATGGCTACTTGCAGCATTCCTAACAATATTCTTATGTTGTTGTTCTCACACATTTTTCACGACAAGCCGATGCATTGATTTTACTATAACAATTTTGTGAGTTCAATTTGTTTATACATATTTTGGAAGAGTGGCTACAGGAATTGGTGCACGTAGGCAAGCACCAGACCATCTGGGGGACTTTCTCTTTCCTTGCTAATGTGCACTGTGTGTGTCTAGCGTGTGCTTCGGGTCGAGTCCCAAGAGAGGAGAGCCAGAGGGAGACGAGGCCGGGGACACAACGCCCAGCTGCTCCATATCACGCCAGGAAAGCTTTTCCAAGTAAGTCACACGCTGAATGTCTCCTTGTTTTGTCTGTGAAGGAATACTTGAATATCTTAATGAATATATCTTAATGTAGGTTTAATGAAAAAATGGTGCTATAATTAGATCATATGTTGATTGTTGTATTGTGGTTACTTTATTGAAGGTATTTTCATGACATGTCTTTCTCAATATGATGACTTTTGTGATGTTTATAAACCAAATGCGCACGCACTAACTCTAACTTTTAACTTTCAACTTGTAACTTTAATGGAGCCTGAAGAAACTAACAAAATAACATTTCCTGTCTCCATGTGTTAAGTTGTAAATATGACCCTTGATGGCCTTAATGCACTGCTCCACTCAACAGATCCTTAACAGCACTCGGGACTAACCTTTCTTATTCCTTTCCCTTTCCTTGCCTCTCTTTCTCTCTCTGTCCGGGTTTTCCTGTGTTTTTTTTTATCTGGAAAAAATACAGTAAAGTGGAGAAAGATAAAGTAAACCTGAAGAAGAAAATGACTAAAACAATAATGATAGACGGCGAAGAAAATCACGGAAGGACGTTATTGGAACTCGAAGTCACGGTGGAGGAGGCGGAGGAAGAAGAGGAGCAGGAGGCGGAGGAAGGGGAAGAGGAGAGACATGAGGTAGAGGTGGAGGGGGAGTCAAAGTGGGCCCAGGAAAAGATTGTCAGTGCCCGAGTGATGGAGGAAAACTTAAAGAACAAGTGTAAGTGGGAGAGTACTGAGGAAAGTGATGAATATTTGGAGAGGAAAATTAGTTCAAACAGTGACGACACGACAACCTCTGTGGTGACCAATGACTCCGGGGTGGATCTTGTCACTTCAAGCTACATGATGGACTCAGGCATCGGCGGGAATGTCCTTGACCCGGACAGCGACAACGAAGTCCTCAAGGAACTCCAGTACAGCGAGGACGAGGACGAGGAGCCCGAGGAGTGTCTCGATATTCCCACGGAGGAAAACTTTCTCAAGTCGTCCACTTCGGTGAGCGGCGACGACGAAGGTGCTGAAGCGAGTTACTTAGGAAGACCTCGATCAGTGCACTTCGAGGACGAGCACTGGGAGGACGGCGAGTACAGGATAAAGAACACTCAGGACGCTGAATACTCCTCCTCGTGGTATAATGCACGGCGAGCCTACCGGACGGAGAGACATGCAGACAACAACCACAATGACTCGTGGGTGGACGGAGACAGGTCTTATCGGAAACGCGAACTCCAGCCACTCCCTAGGAATGCGAGTGACTTCGAGTCGATCCATAAGACACAAGCACCGACGGCAGCAGCTGGCCGGCCCCACAACGTGAAGAGCGCCAACAGGGAGAGCGTCAGGGAACTCTTGAGACGTAAGAGAGAAGAGGTGGGTGACGCGATGGCACATGATGGGAGGAGAAGGTTGCCGTCTAACGAGAGACAAGGGAGTAATTTGGAGAGAGACTCGTCAGGGAGGAGGAGGAGAACGCTGTCTAACGAAAGATATGATGGAGAAACTAGGCATCCTGATAGAAAGAGGTTGCCGTCAAACGAAAGGACAGGAAGAGGTATGGAGGATGGATATGGTGACAGGAGGAGAGCGACTTCAAACGAAAGGACTTCGGGCGGTATGGAGGGAGGGGCCGCAGAGAAAAGAGCAGTGTCCAAAGAGAGAACATGTAGCGTGGAAGGGAGACACTTAGACAGGAGAAGAATGACATCTAGTGAGAGGACAGGTGAGAATGAAGCAAGATTCCCTGACAAAAGGAAAAACAGTCGCCCTAGAGAAGTAAGCCAGAGAGAAACACTTCGAAAGCCTGACAGGAACATGGACAATCGTAGTGAAGAAAAGTGTATTGAAGGCAGGAATGTGGATACCGTGAGGACCAGTGGCAGGAAAGTTTATGATCCCAAGAGCTATACAGGTAGTGCCCACAGTAATTGCGTGCCACACTCAAACAGCGTAGTGTACCCTGAAAAGCGGCTACACATGTCTCGCTCCAGAAGTCCCAAGAGAGAAAACGAACGTCGTGTAGGGGTGACTGCGCAGCCTTCGTGCCTTGACGAGAGCGACGCGGGGGTGGTCATATCGAGGAGGGACTATGCCATGTTCAAGTCACTCATCGGTTCGGGAAGTGATAAGAGGATAAAGGAGTATGGGAAGGCTAAGAGAATGAACAAAAGACCGAACTCTCCAAAACTCAACAATCAAAAAAGGTAATGCTCCTGTGACCTGCGTGTGTACTAGTGTTGCTCGGTATGTGTGTATGTGTGTATGTGTATGTGTTTATTTCTCTTTCTCTACTTCAGTTCAGATCTCATGTTTACTGCATCTTGAATCATTAATTTCTAGACGTGGTTCTTAACATTTTCAGCATCTTGCTATACATTTTGTTATGCTTTTTTATTGTTATGATTAATTACTTATTTTTAATCATATAAATAATTCCCCATAGCATAGCGGACTGTTTCCTGCCCACTAACCATTACAAGCGTGGAAGCATGCTGGCCTCAGCTTCAGCCTGATTCAGCTGTGCCGCTTCTGTTGTGGGTGTTTGCATGATGACTCTCAAACAAACACTCATCCCTCATCCTTAATGCTCCTCGCCTGCACCTGTGTACTTCCTGCCACACACACGGGCCTTGCTTCTCCTTCTCCTCCTTCCCATCCTTTCCCTTCATCCCCTCCTTCCCGCCTTGGTGCTGGCCGGCCCCCTTTTGACAGGGTTATCCTCTCCATGCAGACTTGGGGACACTTCTCCCTATGATCCCTTCTCGGCGGCGGAGCTTCAGATGCAGGCGCTGCTGGGAAACTCCTCTTCCCCATCCTTGGCGAAGAAGGGGTCTGGCGTGGGCGCTTCGGGGCCTGGGCTGGGGTTGGGGCATGGGTTAGGAGGGTCTATGTCGGATACGATGAGGCTGGGCGGCACTGGGAGGGACTCGCCTGACTTCGAGTTAAGTCTTTGCGGTTCAGTGAAGAGCGGGTTCGTTTCTAGAGAGAAATCACCAGAGATTGACTACCTGAGGGGACGGCCCACCATGTGCAGCAGCCTCACCAACCTGGACATGGTGTCGGGAAGGCTGGACTCCTCCCCCCGCCGGGCCGCGGACGAAAGGTGGCAGAAATCGAAGCCTAAGGCGAGAAGCAGCCTCTCTATCGGTTCAATGTCACCCACCTTGCACAGGTCGTCGTGGTCGTCTCGAGCCAGTCCTATGAGAGATATCGGGGACACTCCTGAGAGGAACCACTCCAGCAAGGACAACTATAGATGGTCCTCGCCTTCACGAGACGACAGGTGGTCGTCCCCAACGCGAGATAGTGACAGATGGTCTTCCCCGGGGCGAGACAGTGACAGGTTGTCGTCCCCGGGGCGAGACACTGTTGATTCGTCCCGTGTGCGAGACAGCGACTCACATTCCCCGACGCGATACAAAGAGTCATGGTCGTCCCTCTTGCGCGATAGTGAGAAGTGGCCTTCAGCGAGGCTGGGCAGCAACAGATGGTCGTCTCCAACACGAGCCAATAAGGATGAAGATGGCAGGGCAGCGTCTCCTGCCAGGGAGAATGAGAATCGGTCCTCTTTGACGCCAGACAAAAGTAGTTGGTCATCAGATGCACGAAGTAGTGAGCGATGGTCGTCTCCGAGTCGCGAGAAGCACGAAGGGAAGGACGCACAGCGCTCGTCCTCAGCCTTCCGAGAGAGTCTCAGTCCGCTCCCCGCGCGCCGCGACGCCTCGTCCCGTTGCTGGTCGTCCCCGTCACGGGACACACCAACCGCCGCGTCTCTCGTGCGCGGAGCTCTAAGTGAATCACCTCAGAGGGTCGGGAGTGGTACCGCTTGGCCCTCCGACTCGTCAGAAAACCCCACCTCCACCCCAGCAGATAGCAAGAACAGTAGCAGGTAGGTAAAAGTTCCAGGTGAGTCTACACACTGCCTCATCTCAAGGAAAGTAATTAGGAATATCTTTCACATAGTTTTCAAGCTTCACTCTAAGACATCCACACCTTACTGCATACACAGACCTTGAATGTATCTTGATGACACTCCAATTACATGTTTAACTTCCTGATAACAACATCACATTTTGTCGAAGTCACACTAATGTACCTGAGTTGTGATTTAATGTCATTCGCTAACTCAGATGTAAACACGACCCACAGATGGGGCGATACGGCCCACAGCACCGAGCCCAGCTTCGGAACCGAGTCCTCCAATATCAAATCGGCCAGGGCCAGTCTGAGCAGGCTGCTGAGCGGCAAGACATCACACACCAATGGTAGATATGGCAGCAGCGGCTTGGCTCTGGACTCTCAGACGTCTCACATGAATGACCTGGACGGCGGCAAGAAGAACTCTGACAAGTGAGTCTTGTAATGGTTACCATGATGAATTCAGTAGAGGGAGGAGAAAGCAAAATTACTGTAGCCTTGAGGTATTGCAGCGCTAGTACAGTACCAAGATGTAATACACTGTCACTCTTCCCACCGATATGCTGTACCTGTTGTGATATTAATCATCGTGTTGGCCAGTCTTTCTCTTTTTAAGATACACAAACGTCATCACATTCCACTGATACATTTTTTTTTTTCTTCAGTGGGCAAGACGACTCTCAGCACCGGGCGTCTAGCGGGTCGTCCTCAGACTCCTCGCTGCCGCCACTCTCCTCGCCCTCTGCCTCGCCCTCCACCACGAAGGGTGAGATAAGCAGCGCCTCTATGCGGCTGCCCAGGTTCTGTCACGAGTGTGGCCACAAGTACCCGGTGCTGCTGGCCAAATTCTGCTGCCAGTGCGGCTCCCGCAGACCGAGCGTGGAGTCCTGACGTGGCTGGACATGAGCGCCGCGCCGCTGACCCGTAGCAGTCCATGGGGCTGTGGAGTGACGCCACGGTGTTTGGTGATCTTCATCTTGTCATTTCTTTGTGTTCTGGGAATGACCTTTGATATCTAGGTTGTGTTAGAATGGTTCTCTTTAAACATACAACTCCATAAATATTTTTCTTGCAAGTATTCACTTCAAAATACTTCAAAACTAAGATAATCTTTTTAGGAAATATTATTTGATAATCCAAAATACGGTAAAGCACTAACGAGAGTTTAATGTGGAAATAAAAGACTGACATCTCAAAGTCTTCCCTCGTGTGGGAATCATCGCAGCTAACCGCTCCGTGCAGCTAACCAACCCGCAGAAGCAGTGGTCCGTGGTGGCCCTGCTGGGCCGCCCGGCGCCCACCACTCATAACATGAAGGCACGCCTCCTTCTCCTCCTCCCCACAAGATGCTCCCTGGTGAACACAGTTATTCACCACGGATTTATCTTTTTTTATAATAGGAAGATTAAAAGAATTAAACTTTGTTATAATAAAACAAATAACAAAGTATATTAAAAAAAAAAAAAATAGAACTGCCTTCATGTTTATTTCCCATTCTAAGTCAGCTGACCGAAGTCTGTGTTTGACGTAGGTGCTATTGTGTGTGTGTAGGTTAACCTGAGAAACTAAAGAAATAATGCTAAGAATACCATTAAGGGAAATATTATCTAGGAAATATTGAGCGGAATTGAATAGTCTCGCTGCGGTATGACAAGGCCTCGTGCTGCCCGCGCACTGAGCCACAGCGCCTTCCACCCTGGCGGGGCAAGAAGGGCGGCGGGGACACTGTAGAGGCGCATTACCATCTCGGGAAGTGTAGCAAGAGTCAGTACGAGTGTAGGAAATGAGAACAACACCACCACCTCGCCTGGGTCTCGTCCATCACTCACAGACCATCGCCTCACCTCGCCTCGCCGCCTTCCCGCCACATTCCCCTCGTGGTTGTGAATGAATCTCGGAACGCTGACATCATTACTGTGTTCACCATCACCATCATCATCACACCATCATCAATGTCTTAGTCACTTACATAAATAACTGACAGCATTGATTTTCTCACCATCCTCTCCTCTTTGACCTTCACTCTCATCATCAACATCATCATCATCACATAGACTGTGTGGTTGGCATTTTGTACTGTATGTATGTTGTTTTCTTTCTTTTTTAGCTTATGATGTAATACGCAGCGCAGGGTGAAGCTACAGGGCTGAAGGGTTCTTGAGCTGCTGCCCCTCTCCTTACGTCACTTGCTGCCACCACCACCACCACCACCACCACCACTACTACTACTACTACTACTACTACTACTACTACTACTACTACTACTACTACTACTACTACTACTACTACTAATATTTTTACTTCTGTTACTATTACTAAACACACACACACACACACACACACACACACACACACACACACACACACACACACACACACACACACACACACACACACACAAGATCAGTCCAAGCATTCCTTTCCTACCTCTATCCATCTTTTATTATGAAATATTAAATGAGAACTATTTGTTATTATTATTATTATTATTATTATTATTATTATTATTATTATTATTATTATTATTATTATTATTATTATTATTTATTTTATTTTTATTGTACTACTACTACTACTACTACTACTACTACTACTACTACTACTACTACTACTACTACTACTACTACTACTGGTTCTTGTTTTCCATTATCATGATTGTTATGGCTGATGTCGTCGCTGTAGTTGTGGTATTGGTAGTTCATGTGCATCATTGTTAGTTATAGTAGTAGCAGTAGCAGTGGTAGTAGTGGTAGTGGTAATAAATAGTGTATTTTTATTATCATTAATTTTCATCTTATGATTATTAATTACCTATATCATTATCATTATTTTTGTTGCTATTGTTACTTTTTGTTATCATCATCACCACCATCACCATCATCACCACCACCACCACCATCATCGCCACCATCACCACCACCATCATCGCCATCACCACCATCACTATCACCACCATCATCACCATCACCACCATCATCACCATCATCATCACCATCAACGTACTTTCCTCCGCGGGGTTCTGGACCATGAACAAGTCTGATGAAGCTCTTCCGTACTGTACTTGAAGCTTAGCAATACCAAGTGGCCTTTCTTTGCTAATTTAAATATAATAATTTATCCCAACTCTGTGTTTGGTATGTGCATCTCCTCTGCCAGCGTATGTATATTAAGACTTGTTATTTATTTCCCTTCTATTTTCGAGTGTGTATCTGCCGTTTACCTTTGCTTAATTACAGTATACAGGGACTAGTATCTCTTCCAGCAGTGTATGAATATTAAGACCATTTATTTCTCTTCTTTTTCGTGTATGTACGTGACAGTTTACGTGACAGTTACCTTTGCTTAATTACAGCATACAGGGACTAGTACCTCCTGTAGTAGTGTATGAATATTAACACCATTTATTTCTCTTGTTTTTTTCGTGTGTGTATGTGACAGTTACCTTTGCTTTATTACAGTACACAGGGACTGAATTGTACACACTGAAGGTTCTGTCACTATCTCTGTGTTCAGTTTTCCTATGGTTGATATATATTGTAACTACTTTCTTTACTTCTCTCATCTCTTTCCGTCCATTCCAAACATCTATTCTCTTGTGTTCTTAGAGGAAGGCTTAATTTTGGTGTAACTTTAAATGTCACCTCTTCTCCTCTTTCCTAATTAATGTTTTTTGTGTCCTCTTAATTGTTCATGCACTCCTTCTTCCCGCTATGGTGATTATTTTTTCTTGTTTATCTTATATTACAGTCCGTTCATGTAATTATATCCCCCTACTCTCTCTCTCTCTCTCTCTCTCTCTCTCTCTCTCTCTCTCTCTCTCTCTCTCTCTCTCTCTCAGTTACACCATAAGATGAATATTTGAGCTTTGACACACACACACACACACACACACACACACACACACACACACACACACACACACACACACACACACACACACACACACACACACACACACACACACACACACACACACACATGTAGGTTAGTGTGTGCACATCCTACACGGCAGAGTACGCAGGAGACACGTACGCTGCCAGTCCGCTATGGAAACTGAACAGAAAAAAGAACCGAACATGAATGGACACACACACACACACACACACACACACACACACACACGGACTTAACTGTTTTATTCATCTATTTGTCTTTTCTTTCCTTTCCATCGCCGTGACTTCCGGTAAGCGGACGCGCGTGAAGAAGAAGCGACCCTGGTTATGTTTTTTTTTTTTTTTGTATTTTCTTTTGTTTTTTTTTAAGGAAGATGAGAGAGAGAGAGAGAGAGAGAGAGAGAGAGAGAGAGAGAGAGAGAGAGAGAGAGAGAGAGAGAGAGCCAACCAATCTTTTTCATCACTTCATTTCACTTATTTATGTCTGGAAAATCCTACACTACTCGTTCTTTCTTTGCATTCCTTTGTGTTCCCGCGCGCATTTATGTGTGTGTGTGTATGTGTGTGTGTGTGTGTGTGTGTGTGTGTGTGTGAGAGAGAGAGAGAGAGAGAGAGAGAGAAAGAACCAACCAGCCAACGTTCTTCATCACTTCACTTCATATATTAATCTCTGAAACAGCCCCACACTACTCCTCCTTCCTTTGCATTCCTTTGTGTTCCCGCGTGTGAGTCTCGTGGCATCAATGTAAACTAATCAAGAAAACCCCTGAGTCGAGTCGGGCTGGACCTCCGCTGGCGCCACTGCTGCTGCTGCTGCAACTCACAGGAAGCAGCTAACGGTGACAATTCTTCCCCGTATTAACTTCCTCCCGTCAGTGTGCGGGAAGCCGAGGGAAACGGGGCATCACGTCTCTCCCTCGAGGCTCACTTCACGACGGCGGCGGCGCTGGTGGTGGTGTGGGTGTTTTGTTCCTTGTTTGTTGTTGTTGTGATTGTCTTTTTTTTTTTTTCTTCTTCTTCTTCTTCTTCTTCTTCTTCTTCCTCGTCTTCGTCTTCTTCTTCGTCTTCTTCTTCGTCTTTTTCTTCTTCTTTTGCTTCTTCTTCTTCTTCTTCTTCTTCTTCTTCTTCTTCTTCTTCTTCTTCTTCGTCTTCTTCGTCTTCTTCTTCTTCTTCTTCTTCTTCTTTTCTTCGTCTTCTCCGTCATCTTCTTGGTAACACTGGTAATGGACCTTATTATCATTCTTGTTGCCGTCTTTGTTATGTTTTTTTATGGTGGTGATGGCGGCGGTGGTGATGATGATACCTGTGTGTTCTAGTCATCTTGTCAGTGTCCGGAAGGTGTAAATTACATTGTAAACGGATAGACCCACCTTTTTTTAATGGTCATATAATAGGGTTAACTAGCTTACGGTTCTTCTCGTAGGCATGGTGGTGAGGTGGTGAAAGAAGGCACCGTATGCAAATCAAGACACCAAAATAACCTGGATATGTTTGTTAAGCTCCAATGCTCCAATGCGATCCTTTGTTATGGTTCTAGGGAAAACACGGGAGTAATCTTGGGAACAGTTACAAGTGGTGATGAGGGAATGCATTTTTTAGTAAAGTTTGGACATGACGAGTTCAAATATTTTTTCTTTTACTCTCAGACACATCCAATCTTTTCTACTTTTCTTAATAAACATAGATGTGGAAATAGTAACAAAATTTAAAACTCTCCATTCACAAGTCGGTGGTGCTCGTGTGAATCACCAGGAAGTAGAATGAAAACCCGAGGAGGAAAAAAAGAAATAACCCATTCGGCACCTCGTGTTGGCCGCACATATAAGCAGCGGCTGGGGACGCCCGGAAGGCTGTGTTACCGGGAAGCCGAGGCAGAGTGAGGAGTGCAAGGCAGGACCAGACGCTTTGTTCGGTAAGTAGTGTTTGAGAGTGAGCACTGAGTAGTAACGGAGTGGCTGGCAGGGTCTGGGAACGTCCGCGCAGGTGATGCAGTGATTCAGTTGTAAGCTTCGTTTTGATTATTAATCGTTAAATAAGTTATGGAATCTCAGTCTTGAAAAGTGAGTATCCATCAGTCTACAGTAACATTTGAGGAAGTATTGAAGCAGTGTTCTTTTTAGCTCGTACGATATAGGCAATTGAGTTGAAGGAATCTTGGAGTTGTTGAGTGTGGGTAGCCCCGTGACTGTGATGAGTCGATGAGTGATGACTTTGTCAGTGATGTGTGGCGCTAAGTTGACTGGTCGTTAACATGAATGACGTGGTTGAGGTGAACTGATTGCTGAAAGTGCCTGAGCGTAGCGTGGCGCCTCTACCACCATTCACAGGGGAGATGAGGCGTTGTTATGATATCTATCTAACTTTAGACTAATTAGCTAATTGATCCACTAACATCTGATGATAGAAGTAAGTAAATCCTGCAGATCTTTTCCTCAATTGGGCCTTCTACCTTCTTCCTGCGGGTGATGAAGTGCTGTATTTGTGTAGTTGTGCGTAACATTAAACTAATTACTCGCTGAACAAGTATCGCACAATAAAAGTAGAATAATCGTAAATTTTTTGTGCCTAGCTAATAATTTTCAGACAAGTTTTAAAACTAGAACAAAGGATTCATTCGTTACACTCGTGTCTGAAGTAAACTGAAACAAAGCTACGATGAGTAATGATGACTTGAAGGGACGCGAGAAATAAACTTCCAGACTGAAATTTATGGAAGTTATTTTAAATTTTAGTAATTTTGTGATCAATGGAAATTAAGTAAATATATCGATTATTTCTGTGATGGATACGATGAACTAGAGAGCTTTAAGAGAAGACTGGACAGCTTTATGCACGAAGGTGATAGATGCAAATAAGTAGAATAGATAGGACGTTTTATAAAAGGACTGATAAACATGATGATTTAGGGAGCTTTCAAAGAGCACTGGACAAGTTTATTGGTGAAGGTGACAGGTGGAAATAAGTAAAACAGACAGCACGTTTAATAAAGAGACTACCACATGTAGGTATGACGGCTTCTTGCAATTTCAGTTTCAGTTTCAGCTTATCAAAAGAAAGATACATGGAAAATAGATAAGAAGGGGAGAGGGGTGGAGAGGCGTTACAGAAAACTAAAACAGAAAGGAGGGAAGAACCACACAAATAGATAATAAAATATGAAAAAAAAGAGAACAAAACAATAATAATAGAAAAGTGACCAGACAGTTAGCTTTCCTTATTTACTTCTATTCTTATGTTTGTGTGTGCGTGATGCGACAGACAGACAGAAGATGCAACTGCTCCTCCCAGACAGTGACAAGGCGGCGTGACGGTCACTCTGCTCCAGTACGTGAGCGTGACACCTCAGGAATGTGCGCAGGAATTCACGGAGACACGCCGGGAGGAAATGTGAGAGAAAACGTTGTGTCTGCTGGAAAAGTTGTCATGGGAAGAATTCAATGATAACACACACACACACACACACACACACACACACACACACACACACACACACACACACACACACACACACACACACACACACACACACACACACACACACACACACACACACACACACACACACACACACACACACACACACACACACACACACACACACACACACACACACACACACACACACACACACACACACACACACACACACACACACACACACACACACACACACACACACACACACACACACACACACACACACACACACACACACACACACACACACACACACACACACACACACACACACACACATTATTTTTGTCTATCAGTGTGTTTGTCTGTTTTTCTGTCTATCTCTCTCTCTCTCTCTCTCTCTCTCTCTCTCTCTCTCTCTCTCTCTAATTAACTAAGGCCCTTATAAAAAGCGAAATAATATGACATTGTGTGGAAGGAACGGAAGGGAAGAGGGAAAGAAAGGCAAAAGGAAGGAGAAAGGAAGGAAGGAAGGAAGGAAGGAAAGGAAGGAGGAAGGAAGGGAAGTGCGGGTGGTCACTGGTAACCGTTCAGACTGCTCTTCTCAGATCCTGCTTCCGGTTTTGAATGTGCGTGTTGTGGTAAGGATGTGGTGTTGTGGCGCACTTTTTTTTATGGTGGTGTGGTGTGGTGTGGTGTGAAATGTGGTGCACTGGTATTGTGATGCAGTGCTTATGGTGTTGTGTATTCCAATGGGTGCAGTGGTGGCGTGATGCGGTAGTGGTATGGTGGTGGTAATAGTGGTGATGTGGTGGTTACAGTGTCGGAATGTGGCGAGTGTAGTGGCGATGTGGTGCTCTACGGTGAATCGTGACAATGTGGTGTTTTGGTCACTGTGTGGTGTTATGGTGGTGTTGTGGTGTGCGTGTGGCAGTATTAATGGCGGTGCTGGCTAGGGGTGTGGTGTTAGTGGTGTGTCCTGTGGTGTTGTGGTGTTGCGGGTGATGGACACTGAGGACACGGATGGCAGGAAATTCTGTTAAGTTGTGTTTTATTATCAACCTCATGTTATCTGTGGCGCTGCGTGTTATCTGCGTTTGTGTGGTGTTTTACGGAGTTGCGGATGTGACTGCGTTGGTGACAGTAAAAGTGGCACAATACATGAATAAATTGCAAAGAAAAAAATGTCATATTCTATTTATTAACCCCTTCAATACTGAGGCGCATTTTTATCATGATTTTTGTGTACGATTAGACCATTTTATTGGCATCAAAAAGGGTCTATGGAGGCATTTTTTACCATGATTTTGTCTACGATTAGACCACTTTATTGACATTAGAAAGGATCTATGGAGATGAGAAGATTAATGGCCACAGTCTTCACTATCTTAATCCCCCACATGAGTTTCTGAAGCCGTAAAGAATCACCATATAGTAAGCAGAGTGAATATGGAAACGTGTCGCGGTACTCAAGGGGTTAAATGGTAAAATGGGTATTAAGATTTAGATAAGATAGTTTGGACAAGGGATTCTTATTTATTCTATTTATTTATTTTTTTTCTTTTATAGATGCGCCATATCTGTACTAAAATCATGTTGACTTCAATAAATTATGTATTCTATCTAAAGTTTTATAGATTCTTTTTTTACAGATGCGCCAAATCAGCACTAAAATCATGTTGAACTCAATAAATTAAGTATTCCATCTAAAGTTTGATCAATATTGTTTTACTGAGACGTGAAATCTGTACCAAAATCATGCTAAACTCAATGAATTAACCATTCCATCTATACTTTTATGGGAAGTATACATAAAGAACAAATGAAAAAAATATTAAAATCGCCACTCACCAACAGATACAGAAACAGTCACGCACGCATCAGATAAGCAGGTAATGCAATGATGGACTTGTCAAATGATAAACTAATAATAGCAAAAATTGATCTAGTTTCGAAGGTTCAGGGCAGAATCACTGAGACTCACTGAACTCACGCAAAGAAGCACCGTCTCAAACAATGGCGGTGTGTCAGTATAACCCTCACGGACAAATTCAATGATGAGATTACAAATTACATCTTTTCTCTTCCCTCGATCCACAAAGAACAATCTGTGGTATACAATTTTCCAATCCGGCAAGTTTCTTTAGGGAATGTGCGGTCTTTTTATTATAACAAGGATCTCTGCTGCTCGTATGATCCCATTGTGACGTGAATAGAACGCAGTGCTAGCCAGTGAGTGCGTTGTTTGGGTTACAGTGTCAGAACAATAACATTTCTCCCTCTTCCTCTTCTTCCTCTTCCTCTATTTTCCCTGTGCTGTCTTCCTTTCCTTTTTTTTTTTTTTCTTTCTAATACAGTGCTAGCCAGTGAGTGCGTTGTTTGGGTTATAGTGTCAGAACAATAACATTTCTCCCTCTTCCTCTTCTTCCTCTTTCTCTTTTTTCCCTGTACTGTCTTCCTCTCCTTTTTTTCTCTCCAATACAGTGCTAGCCAATTAGTGTGTTGCTTGGGTTACAGTGTCAGAACAATAACATTTCTCCCTCTTCCTTCTCCTCCTCTTCCTCTTTTTCCCTGTACTCCTTTCCTTTATTTTCTCTCCGTAATCTCCATTGATTTCCAAGAGGTGTACAAAATGGAGGATAGATACACTGTTAACATTTATATCGAAATTTGTCTTTGTATTGAATTCCTCCTCCTCCTCCTCCTCCTCTTCTATTTCACCTGTGCGACCTTTAATTTTTTCTCTCCCTTATCTGCATTGATTTCCAAGAAGCGTAAAATAATGGAGGATAGATAAACTGATAACATCTGTATATATTTGTATTGAATGCTTCTTCCTCTTTCTCTATATTCCCTGTACTACTTTTACTTTTTTTTTCTTCGTTATCTGCATCGATTTCCAAGAGACGTGAAAAATGGGGGCCAGATACACTGATAACATTTGTATTGAAGCGTACGTGATGGTGATTTAATAATGGTAGTGTTTATCGATGGCAGAGGCGGTGGCGGTGTTTGTCTGAGTCACCGAGACGTGGCAGGCAGGTGGGCTCGTGTTGGTTGTGGTGGTGGTGGTGGTAGTCTAGGGTGCTGGGAAGGCTTGTATAAGTCTAACTGCCGCTGACAAGTTGAGTAAACATTTATGAGGTAGCGGTGAGGAGGTTGGCAACCCTGCGAACGTTGCCCTTCCCTATACACTCTCCCTCTTCTCCCCACTCATTCCATTGGTTATTTACTGGTTGATTTACTTATTTATTTATTTACCTATCTATTTGATTTTTGTTGTTGTTGTTGTTGTTGTTGTCTATTACTACAAAGTACTATTTATCTACCTATACCTATCTTTCATTCACTATCTGTCTGTCTATCTATCTATCTACTTATCTACCAACAATTATTCACCTGTAGTAGTAGTAGTGGTAGTAGAAGTAGCAGTAGTAGTAGTAGGCTAATAGTAGTAGTAACATCATCGTGCACCAAGTCCCACAGGAGTTATCAATGCAGCGTAGACTGGGATCCTCATTGAAGTAAGGAAAGATCAGGCAGGACGTCACATTGTCTTACTGTGGGAATAGAACATTGAGGGGAAGTTCCTTGACGCATTGCACCACCACCACCACCACAACCACAATCACCACTTTACGATGAGCGTGGAATCCGGTGACTATTCCCTCACCACGGTCACGAGGGTGTGCGACGAGGCTGCGACCCGCCACCACAGGCCGCCATTAGTGGGCAAAAAAAAGTGCTAAATTCTTGGACTAGAAGGTGAAGTGAAAGTCAAGGAACGCGGATGCTTGTGTGGAGGTAAATACATACGGGCTTGCCTCGTTGCGTGTCGGGAATGTGAGACGCGCGATATAGAGCGATTCCAGACCACATGTAGGTAAGCTAGACTGGTATGGGTGTGTGGGTGGGTGCTGTAAATGGACTGCCACGGTCTGGGTGAGAAGTGAGGAGTAATGAATCTCTCTCTCTCTCTCTCTCTCTCTCTCTCTCTCTCTCTCTCTCTCTGAAACTTCGGCTTGTTGAATCTTGTTTTAAGTCATTTTCTATGTATAATATATTATATTAATGTAAGGAAAATGGCCAAATAGATTAATCAATTAAATCTAATCTCTCTCTCTCTCTCTCTCTCTCTCTCTCTCTCTCTCTCTCTCTCTCGTCGTGAGGAGGTAATGGAAGAGAAGAGTAATGATTTAATGCGCCTCAACAGCAAGGTCATAATATTGCGTCGTAGATTGACAAATGAATGGAAAAAAGAAAATAAGGAAGGAAGGAAGAAAGAGAAAAAGGAAGTCCGAATGGTCAGTGATAACAAGGCTTTCTCTCTCTCTCTCTCTCTCTCTCTCTCTCTCTCTCTCTCTCTCTCTCTCAGCCGGAATGACGCACGAGGCAAGGTTTTCGTAATAACGGCGTAAGTGACCTTCACCGCTCTAGGTCATCTCCGCAGGTCACCTTCCCGGGGTCACCACACTCACCACAAAGCCCCGTGACCAACCAAACAACTTCACCACTCCTCCTCCTCCTCTTCTTCCTCTTCCTCATCCTCCTTCTTCATGGCCTGGGTCTTCCTGGATACACTTCCTATTCTTCACTGCGTCCGTCTTTTGTTTTACATCCTTCCACTTCGTTCCAGTTACTGCTCTTCCTCATTTACTTCTTTACTTTTTTCCTACCGGGTTGCCCTTCCACCCCACTCTCTCTCTCTCTCTCTCTCTCTCTCTCTCGTCCTCAGTGGTCACGCGGATTAAGGCTCCGCATTCTGCCACGATGGTGGTAGATTGCGGGCATCGATTCGAACCCCACTAATGACATCTAGCAGCTATATGGCCTTTCTTGCCTAGCAGCAGGACAAATTATTTCATTGGAGGGGGGCTCCCTTGTGATGACTTAATTTGAGGATTATTTAATCCTTTTTTAATCTCTCTCTCTCTCTCTCTCTCTCTCTCTCTTCAATAGTACCATACATCAGGGATACAATTGAAAGAAGGAAAATAGTAACAAATGGCTTTATTTGTGTTCAGTGCAAAACCAATACATGGTCACCATTCAACACACTGACTGCAGGGTTACAAAATGTGCAGAGTTATTGCTACATATCAATAATGGTTTCCTAACAAGAACAAGTCATGTTGGATGTACGTGTGTAAAACCACACAATATGAAACATTCAGTGATTTTCGTCACAGAATTGAGATACAGAAACGTAATGAAATTTAAGACATTTCAAAGATAATAGAGAGTTTATGATTGTTAATGATGGGCGTGGTGTACGTACGTAGTGGTTAGGATGGATTGCTTAATGGTAAAGTCTTTGGTCAGAGTTTCCTTTTTCCGTCAGGAATTCCTGCGCCTCCATCCCTGCTGAGAGAGAGAGAGAGAGAGAGAGAGAGAGAGAGAGAGAGAGAGAGTTTTCCTTGTATCCTCCGTCACTACGCAGTCGCTGTCACCACCGTATTGTTCCATGGCGTGGCCATATACAGAGGTGGTGGTTGTCGTAGTGGTGATGGGCTGCGTGTTGACGGGGCTGTGGTGACGGTGGTGGTGTGTTTGGGTGGTTGCCTGGTGTTGGTGGCTACACAGCTCTGTAGAGACACTGCAGACCGCCTCGCAGCGGGGGTGTGGCCAGGATTCCTCGCCATGCGTCGGTGAGAAGAGTCAGTCCGGGGCAAGAAAAATGGTCCTGCCCCCGGTGAGTGGACGAATCTCAGTCATCGGGGGCAGGACAAAGTAAGTCCGCCCGTGTCCTGTTCCGCCACCATGGCTGCCCGCGACACCCAGCTGTGTGGAGAGGAAGGCACTGATAACCAATATCGTTTACTTGTTCACCAGCACGCACACCTTATCCGGTTGGCCGCCACTTAGAATAGGACAGACACTGGCGTGCTAATGTTGTACGTTCCTTATCGAGAAGTACTAGGCATTGAGAGGAGATAACTGAATATACTTAAACTAAAGGCAATTACTTGTTTTAAGTGACTACCAAAGATAGCGAGAATTACATCTAAACTTGCACTACAACATCAGCCTCAAGCTGTCATGGAACCAATAGCGCGTAGAGTTCATCACTCTTGGATTCTCACAGAGGACAGATTCAGTTCAGCTGTTCAAACACTCAACACTTCACATTCCACACTCAAGAAAACTCTTCCTTACCAGAGGAGAAGACGCCCCATGTCTCTTTCTCTTCTGCTGCCTGAGTGCCACTGACTCTGAGCGAGGCTGAGGTTATCTTTATACAGCGTGGTGCGTCACTGCTGGTCATTGCCAGACACCGAAACACAACACTGGGGCAAGTGATAGGATGAATGACGTCATTTTCTTGCTAATCTTTGTTCTCACTTTGTGTCCATTAATACTGAAACAGTGAGTGTGCAGTATGACGTGTTGTGCTTCGAAATAAAGCAGTGGTAGACCTATTTTCAAAAGGTGGTGCAATGACTAGCCAGCCTGTCGATAGGTGGGCGTGCTCTCTGCGTTGCACCACCAAACAACTTTCTGGATAGGACGAGACGCGACAAGTTTTCGTTCCTGTAAATTGTGAGTCATTCCTTAAAGAAACTAATACACGTATTGTTATAGTTTACAGTTCAGTTACATTGGTGACAGAAGAAGGAAAATGTGATAATTTTGTCATTATTATTATTATTATTATTATTATTATTATTATTATTATTATTATTATTATTATTATTATTATTATTATTATTATTATTATTATTATTATTATTACTAAAATTATTATTATTATTATTATTATTATAATTATTGTTATTATTATTATAAATTATAATTACTATCATTATCATTACTATTCTCATTATTATTATTATTATTATTATTATTATTATTATTATTATTATTATTATTATTATTATTATTATTATTATTATTATTATTATTGTTATTATTATTATTACTATTATTATTATTATTATTATTATTATTATTATTATTATTATTAGTAGTAGTAGTAGTAGTAGTAGTAGTAGTAGTATAGTAGTAGTAGTAGTAACAGTAGTAGTAGTAGTAGTAGTAGTAGTAGTAGTAGTAGTAGTAGTAGTAGTAGTAGTAGTAGTAGTAGTAATTTTTGTTGTTGTTGTAGCAGCAGTAGTAGCAGCAAAGATGGCCGCAAGAACAGTAGTAGAGAGAGCAATAGTAGTAGCAGCAAATCATCATTATGATCATCAGCAGCAGCAACAGCAGTAGTGGCAGAAGCAGTAGTAGTAGTATAGCCAGTAGAAGTAGTAGTAGTAATGGTAGATTACCATAACACACACACACACACACACACACACACACACACACACACACACACACACACACACACACACACACACACACACACACACATTTACTTCAAATTTCGAGGTATTCTAATAATTTCCAGATTGATCTGATGGGAGGGCAGTGTTACCGAGAAATTTAGTGCCTTTCCAGTATACTTACCCACAAATTTAGCACCGTATGTAATGTGAGCCGAGTACCATTCATAGCCGAGACAGTCCAGCTTTCTACGAGGCATTTCTAACGTAAACATTGTGAAATATCAGCTGGCGCTTCTTTTTGCCTGTCCCGCCTTTTTGTGACCGCCCCACCCACTTCAAACGGAGCGAGATGTACTTACATGCGTGTCATAAAGGTCAGATAATTTGGTCTCTAGTGCGTAGTGTTAGGAAAATATTGTTTTAACCCCTTCAGTACCATGACGCGTTTCCTTATTCATTCTGCTTACTATCTGGTGATGTTATACAGCTTCAGAAACTTATGTGGAGGATGAAAATAGTGAATAATAATAATAATAATAATAATAATAAAACTTTATTGCTCTTACAGAGAATTTGTCTTGTGCTTTCGAAAGTATAAAAAAAGGAAATATAAGAGTTTAAAAAGTATTGATACTATCAGTTATATAGTGTTAATACACTATATAACTGATAGATACATACGAAGACTGGGCATTAATCTTCAGACCTCCATAGACCTTTCCTAATGTAAATTAAATGATCTGATCGTACACAAATATCAAGGTAAAAACATGTCCCCGTACTGAAGGGATTAATGTTACCTTTGTTTACGAGATGATTGCATGATGGGTGAATAAATGTGTGTGTGTGTGTGTGTGTGTGTGTGTGTGTGTGTGTGTGTGTGTGTGTGTGTGTGTGTGTGTGTGTGTGTGTGTGTGTGTATGAAGCTAGAGGCATCTCTCTACTCTAAGACTACTTACTCCCTCCCTTTTCTTCCCTGCCCACTCTCCCTCCCATGCCTGGATCACCCCCACCACCTCTCGTGTCCTAGTGATGCTAAAACGCGGCAGTGCAGACAGACTACAGGGAGAGCCGAGTGACGTGTAAACTAAGGAGATTTAGTTGAATGGCCTGGAATAGATGGGAAGGTGATAGAAATGAGTGTAAATTAGGAAATATCTTTATGTGGAATTGTAGGAGGTGATGATGATGATAGTGATGATGATGATGATGATGATGATGATGATGATGATGATGATACAAACGGACACAAAGGAAAGCAAAGGAAGGAAAAAACAGCTAGTTATTTAAGAGACCATGTGGCAGAAGATGTATCGTACAATATCAAGTCAGTCTTTGGTGTCATATGCGTACAATGAAGACGACAGTAACAGTAGATTTAGGTTAAACTTTGCTAATATTTACAGGCACTGATAGCGATATATGTCACCATGCTTGACACCCTCCCCCACACCCCAATCATCCTTTCGTGACGTTCATGTGACGGTTAACTATGACCTAAAAGTAATCACCCATTCAGTACACACACACACACACACACACACACACACACACACACACACACATAATGATGACAGCAATAACAACACTACCTCCATAACTCCTTTTCTTAGCATCATAATTCCCTTTCTCCATCTGAGGTTTTGAGACCAAGAAGAGATATAAAGGAGAGAGAAAACATTTGAAGACCAGGCAGATTAGGATGACCAGAGGAATGGAGGCGGTCAATGGGATAACTTAGTCCTTGACCCTTGTGGTGTGAGTGTCAGGGGGGTCAAGGGAAAGTCAAGGGAGAGTCAGGGTAATCCTCGTACAGATAATGGCGTTGTGCCAGTGAGTACAAGCGGGCAGTGTCCCTGTTGACTGGCTTACTGCTTGTGGCTGCTAAGATGAGGGCAAAGTCACTATTGTGTTAGTCGGGTGAAATCACCAGACACTGCTTGCAACCGAACGACCACTCCCTCAGGCTATGGTCCGGGTATGACTGAGCAAGACCGACACTACATCGTGTGGACTTGTCTTATCTTTATGCAAAAAGGCTCAAGAGTTCGTCCTTGTGTGTACGTTGGTGTGGAGCAGCATGATCTTATTCAGGCTTATTCATCTCATTGAGGCCTATTGAAATAATTGCCATTTCCATCACTTCAGAACGAGAAATAAAAATGTAAATACCATACATCAGGGATACAATAATTGAAAGAAGGAAAATAGTAACAAATAGTTTTATTTGTGTTCAGTGCAAAACCAATACATGGTCACCATTCAACACACTGACTGCAGGGTTACAAAATGTGCAGAGTTATTGCTACATATCAATAATGGTTTCCTAACAAGAACAAGTCATGTTGGATGTACGTGTGTAAAACCACACAATATGAAACATTCAGTGATTTTCGTCACAGAATTGAGATACAGAAACGTAATGAAATTTAAGACATTTCAAAGATAATAGAGAGTTTATGATTGTTAATGATGGGCGTGGTGTACGTACGTAGTGGTTAGGATGGATTGCTTAATGGTAAAGTCTTTGGTCAGAGTTTCCTTTTTCCGTCAGGAATTCCTGCGCCTCCATCCCTGCTGAGAGAGAGAGAGAGAGAGAGAGAGAGAGAGAGAGAGAGAGAGAGAGAGTTTTCCTTGTATCCTCCGTCACCACGCAGTCGCTGTCACCACCGTATTGTTCCATGGCGTGGCCATATACAGAGGTGGTGGTTGTCGTAGTGGTGATGGGCTGCGTGTTGACGGGGCTGTGGTGACGGTGGTGGTGTGTTTGGGTGGTTGCCTGGTGTTGGTGGCTACACAGCTCTGTGGAGACACTGCGGACCGCCTCGCAGCGGGGGTGTGGCCAGGATTCCTCGCCATGCGTCGGTGA
>NC_059303.1:8327859-8340359 GCF_017591435.1 Portunus trituberculatus
CTTTGTTCCCACGGTAACGGGACCTGGAGCCGAACTGAGCCATGTACAGACCACCCGAGTCCGGTCTGGTGAGCCACGCGGAACAGACGAACCAGGAGACGGAACGTATGATTAGAAGTGCTTGAGTTAAGGTTCGTGAAGCGCGCCCGAGTCACCATTAAAAGTACCGATATTTGCATGTAGGTATCCCGCCCCTGTAGTTTCTTTTTTTACCTCAGTGTTGGTGAGGATAACTGATAGGAATGCGTAGTGAGTCTCTCGTGAATAGAAAGATCATGGACAGGATTAGAGAAATATTATTAGTCTCTGTCTAGCTTCTTACTGTGGTGTGAGACTAAATGAATCATACCCATGTCTTCAGTGTCTGTACATCACGTGACAGCCAAAGAGGAAACAAATCACATAATTTCTTTGTATTTTCAGCTCAGATGTTAATGAGAATATAGCTAAAGGAACGTGTATGCCTTTGTTGAGTCTAATCACGTGATGGTCAAAGATATTTCTTAATTTCCCAGGATGCATGATGGGCCGAGAGCTGCATGGGAATCAAAACTACACTGCATGCACACGAGTCGTTCATCACACGTGGAATAATTAATTGTTACGTGCAAAAAGAATGATTAACTCCCTTCAGTACTAGGACGTATTTTTACCATGAGTTTTGGGTGTGTTTAGACAATTTTGTTTACATTAGAAAGGGTCTATGGATGTCCACAGTTTTCACTATTTTTAGTCACCACATAAGTTTCTGAAGCTGTGTAAAATCACCAAATAGTAGCCAGAATGAATATGAACATGCGTCCTGGTACTGAAGGGGTTAATAGCTGACTACTTTCGGGTGTCGATGTATCACTCAAGAGTCAAAAGTTGCGAAAGATTGGAATAAAAGAAACGTAGCGTGAACATTAGTCATATACAAAGGAACACAAATGAACACAAAGGAAGGAGAAGCACCCACAGACACGTTATCTCTTACAAGGCTGTACGTGATAAGTTTAATTCAAGATAAAGATTCGTGACACGTATGAGCACAGAAATAGTGAAATTGATGCAATACGTATGGCGGCGTTGCGTCAGAAAAGCTTTGGTCGCGTCGGCAAACACAATGAAGTAAAAGTTTCCTTCAATACCAAGAAGACTGAGCATGCAATATCGTGCAGTCCTTGCCTCAGAGAGAGAGAGAGAGAGAGAGAGAGAGAGAGAGAGAGAGAGAGAGATATCAACGTTCGAATCTTTGGCGGCGGTCTTAAACATCATGCCTTATAAATCCATCATAGTGCGGGAAGAGAAATATCACTCCTCCTCCTCCTCTTCCTTTTCCTCCTCCTCCTCCTCCTCATCATCATCATCATCATCATCACCATCATCATGACAAGTAGTAGTAGTATTAATAGTAGTAGTACTAGCAATGATAGTAATGATAGTTTGAAGAGTGGTTAGTAATAAGAGTGATAATGATAGTAATGTTAATCATGATAGACGTAAGCATAAAAAAGGAATCCATTATTCCCTTCACTCTCTTGTCAACAGGAACTTTAAACGAGAACAATTTAGTCGAGGAGGAGCGGAAGAGAGGCAAACTGAAGAGAAAGAACTTGTGTGTTTCATGTCAGACAGCAACCACAGTGTAGGGAATACGTCACTACAAATTCACTTCACACAACATTCCGGCGCCTAACTACGCACACGTCTCAACCTCACCGCCCTTCACCTCTCCTCCGTTGTCTTGGTCGTGGGAAATGTAGCGAGCGCAGCATTGTTAACTACATTTTCCACGATTTTAATCCCGTATTAATGCAAAAAACTATGAATGATGATAATAATAACATGTTTCGTTAATAACAAGATTGTATCCACAACCCCCACGCATTCCAACGGCACCAGAAATTACTGAGAGCATGGAGGACTTTCTGGAGAACCGTAGCTCGCAGGCAGCAGCGGTGGGCGTCTCACGGTCGCCACGCGGGGCGAGGGTGGGGCGGGGTGGAGGACAGCTGACTCCCATTCTGTCACTGACGTATCTCACAGATCTGTAGTTCGTGATGCAATGCTCCTCTCTCCAACAATAGCATTAGCAGCACCAATATGAACATTGACATTTTCCGCCGCCATGGTGCACCATGTCATCGCTCTCTTCCCTTTCATGGGGAACAGAACAAGAGTTGCATCAACACCTCGGCTTGTGTCCCTCATTACTTCTGTAAGGACAGTGCTCGTGTCTCAGTTTGTCTGTTTGTTTTTCTGTCTGTTTGTCTGTTAGTCCCTCTGTATGTCTGTCCGTCTGCCTTTCTGCCTGTTTGTTTGTTTATCTGTCTGTGGGGTAAATATTGCAACAGGAAGACTCTTTAGGGATAAATTTTGATGAGACGGTGAGACATCGACACAAACAACACAACGTTATCAATGTCTGAGTGGCGATGTAATAAAGTTCAAGCATGCTTGTCATTATCAATTTTACGTCTGTCCTAAATAAGTATTTTATTTCACTTTTTACTTTTGTGTTATTTAGGTGAAAAAAAATATAGATATTATGTGCCCGATAGTTGGGATCACGTGGTGCCATGGTAAAGCACGTTGCATGGCAGAGGTGATGAATAGCAGGACTTTACCGCAGACCCATCGATCCGTTCACGCTGTATAGATACAAGCAACAAGGAGCTGTAGGCTGTTGAAGAGTGTGTTCTGACATGTATATTATATTACAAAAATTTTTCTCTAACGTCTTTGTGTATATGTTACTGTTACTTTGACTTATTTAGCAGGTGCAGGAAAGGAGCGGTGGCGAGGCAGGAGTCATTTGACGATCAGCGAGAGTGTGAGGACCCGAGCACAATAGAGGCGGGATGAGGGTGCAGGTGGCGTGGGCGGCGGTGGTGGTGGTGCTGCAGGTGCTGGGCTGCTGCTGGGCCTTCGGAAGCTATCCAGGTGAGTGTCTGTCACCTGGTGTACTGATTGCTGCCAGCTACTTCTTGTTATTGTTTAATTTTGATCATGTACCTTGCGGATGTTAACGCTCTTGATGATAGTGATAATGATGGTACAGAAGTATTTAGGGAAGAAAAAGTCTGGCAGGAGGAAGAGGAGTAGATATAATAAAAAAAAAGAGGAGGGATAGAAACACTTCATTGTCCATAATCAACCACTATATGAAATCCACTAGAAATAAAAGTTAGACATCAAATTTATTTTCTCCTCCACACTTCATCTCTTTTCCGTCTCATTAACCTTTCCCTTCTCACCGTCCCCTCTGCCACTTGCCTCGCTGCCTCTGCCCCAAGGAACCTTCTACCAGATGATGCTGCGGCTAAACAAGGAGAGGAAGTACGCGAGGACGGCGCCATCCCCCAGCAGACTGTGGGCAATCTTCAATCCGGCGGCCACACTCGGGTCTCTCAGCGACGTTCCCTTCGACTCCAATCGCGTGGTGCGGAGGTGAGGCAAGGCGAGTGACCGCTGACCGGGACTCGGGGAAGGGAAGTAGGGTGTTACGAGGTGCGGGGACTGATGAAAATAAATAGGTAGGTACGTTTCGTGTAGGGACTGCCACGTATAATCGCTTCTTGTAACTTACCTTATACCTTTGTGCTCTCATGAAAGGCTTAAGGTCATACTTTATTCTTGATTAATCTCTTCAGTACCAGGACGAGTTTAATATTCATTCTGGTTACTATTTGGCGATTATATACAGCTTCAAAAACATATGTTGAGAATAGAATGGTAAAGATTCTGGCCATTAATCTTTTGACCTCCATAGAACCTTCAGAGCGCAAATAAAATTGTCTAGTCATACACAAAAATAAATGGTGAAAATGCGTCTCAGTATTGAAGGGGTTAAATGTCTGGTGGGCAAGTTAGGTCGTGAATTGCTTATCTGTAGTGAGGGGCGGGAAATGGGATACAAACATGCATACAGCAGGTGATGTAAGAGAGAGGGATAGCGGTGACAGTGACAACAAAGATATGTGTATCTGTTCTCATTCATTTACCCTTATCACTCTTACGTCATGTTGCACCACCACCTTCAATGTGTCCTTCAAGAGGTGAACTGTTGCTAACGTGATGTTTTCCTGTTGTCTAGAATATAGATCTACTAACACCGCTATTGGTGGTGGTGGTGGTGGTGGTGGTGGTGGCGCTATTTCTGTTTCTACATCTTTTGCTACAAAAACAACAACAACAACAACAACAACAACAACAACAACTACTACTACTACTACTACTACTACTACTACTACTACTACTACTACTACTACTACTACTACTACTACTACTACTACTACTACTACTACTACTACTACTACTACTACTACTACTACTACTACTATTCCTGCTGTTGCTGCTGCTGCCACTACTTTTCCTCCTTCTGCTCCTCCTCCTTCTCATCCTTCTTTTCCTACTATTACTACTACTACTGCTGCTGCTACTACTACTACTACTACTACTACTACTACTACTACTACTACTACTACTTTTTTATAATACCACCACCACTACTGCTACTGCTACTTTCACCACCACCACTACTACTACTACTGCTGCTGCTACTACTGCTACTACTACTGCTACTACTGCTGCTGCTACTGCTGCTGCCACCACCACCACCACCACCACCACCACCACCACCACCACTACTACTACTACTACTACTACTACTACTACTACTACTACTACTACTATTGCTGTTGCTGAAAAAAGATAATAACAACAACAACAATAACATATTATCACTTTTATCATTATTATTGTAGTTGTGATCATCATCATTACCATCATCATGACCATAATCTTTGTTGTTATCTTCCTTATCACTATAACATGGGCGTATCTATATCCTCAGGGACCTGGAGCCTCGTCAGGTACAGCAACCCTCTACCCAAAGACCCACACCGCCTGCCCTGGAGTCCCGACCGCTGAATGGAGCCTTGGGACAGCCAGGCGGAGAATCCCAACCCACGACAGAGGTGCCGGAACATAACAGAGGAGAATTGTCGTCTGAGAGTGGAGCATCGGGACCTACAGAACCTTCAAAGGGAGTGTCAACATCTACAAGTGGTGGATTACCTACAGAATCAGAACCTGCAAGTGGAAGGCCAAATGTAGGATTGGAAACTACAAGTGCACGATCAGTAACAGGGACATCAGAAGATACAAACGGAGGGTCAGATGCCATAACTGGAGAGTCGGAAACTACAAGTGAAAGATCTAACCCTACAGAACCTACGGAAGTGTTGGAGACTATAAGCGAAGAAGAATCAGAGTCTGCAGGTGGAGGATCAAATGGAGGACTCACTAACGAGACAGAATCCGTTACAAGAAGCGCAGATACCACAACTGGAGAATCGGAACCTGTGACTGAAGAATCGTACACCACAAGTGAAGGACTGGAACCTATAAACAATGCAGGTGCGGGATCCTGGGATGAAGGGGCGAAGGTGGCTTGTGGGGAGGAGATCGTGATGCCCTCTCCCCCAGCCTCCCTCTCGCCCACTCAAGGCTTCACACTCAAGCAGAACCTTTCCACTCCTGGCTGGGATGAAAGACACTATCCTGAGAACGTGGAGTGTATCTGGAGCCTCAAGGTGAGAGGAGGGCGGGAACAGGTAGGATATTTCACAAAACAAACTAAGCTACCATGACGCGTTTCCATATTCATTCTGCTTACTATCTGGTGATTTTATACAGCTTCAGTAACTCATGTGGGAATTGAAATAGTGAAGACCCTGGCCATTAATCTTCTAACCTCCATAAAAATAGTCTAAACGTACACAAATCTCAAAAAATGTGTCCCATTATTGAAGGGCTTAAACAACCAACTGAGCAACTAATCAAACAAAAAAGCTTAAGACTCTCTAGCTTCTTTGTAACCAACTAATCCATCCTTCCCATCTGCGCGTCTGTCGTCAGGTGGGACCGGAGTGCGAGGTGGGGTTGCTGCTGTATCAGGTGCTGCAGGGAGAGGTGCTGGAGTCCCCGAGGTGTACAGGCGACTACCTCGAGTTCGTGCAGCCAAACAGTCACGCCACGAGGTATACTATACAGTCCTTAATTTGCATTGCACTATATTGGCCGTATTCATAAACGCTCTGCTTTCTCTCACCATTATTTTGGAAAGCTGTAGAGATATTTGGAAGACAAGCTTATCATGGTGTTTCTCGTGTTGATATTCTAGAAATCTAATCAATTTGTCTCTAGAACCATAAAAGCACTTTAAAAACACAGTGCCACGTCCATTAGAGGCTGAGAATGGAGCGGTGATGGAAGCAAAAGTGTTTCAGAATATGGCTGTATGGACCATATTCAGAAACAGTTCAGCGCCGCACCTTCACTATTTCAGACGCCTCCTGTTTAATTGGTACAAGTTTTCAAGGGTGTTTTCTTGGTTCTAACGACGAATGAACAATGTTACTACACAATTTACGGGGCAAACTCCTTCAGAAAATTAGGCTTGTAATCTCTGTGTCCTTGGAAAAATGGTCGTGGTGAAAGGGAAAGCGTTTCTGAATGTGGCACTACATAGCATACTGTTTGTCACCTGTTCATTAATTAGCTCGTATCACCTGTGTCTGTTTGCAAGGTTGTTGGGGTCTGACTCACTTATTCTATATATCTTAGTTTTGTCTGCATATGTACTAATTATTTTCATTGTTGTTTGAATTGAATTACCATGACACTTTAAATGTAGACAGTGGCTATTGAATGAGAGAATTGTCCTGATTTTAGGTGAGGCGGGAAGGAAGGACGGGAGGAAGCTTTTCATATCAATCTGAGACAAAACAGCAGCTGAGTGCGTGTGTTTATCCTGTCCATGCCGCGCAGCTGTTGTTTTGAACCTCCAGCTTGGGATAAAAACATGCTACACCTGTCTCTCCACACACACACACACACACACACACACACACACACACACACACACACACACACACACACACACACACACACACACACACACACACACACACACACACACACACACACACACACACACACACACACACACACATATATATATATATATATATATATATATATATATATATATATATATATATATATATATATATATATATATATATATATATATATATATATATATATATATATATATATATATATATATATATATATATATATATATATATATATATATATATATATATATATATATATATATATATATATATATATATCACGAAGCGTATCTTTACACAATCAGCATTAGAAAACTTCAGTAATGATCTTCCAGAAGTTAGTTGGAGTGACGTCCTGGAATCTAACTTCTCTGACGTGTCATATGATTTCTTTTTAATAAATTCAACTATTTATTTCAGAAACACTTTCCAGAAAGAAGAATTAAATTTAATACCAAGAACGAACGTAGTCCTTATGTCACTCCGGCCCTGAGAAACAGCATTAAGGAAAGTGACATTAGAGCGACTGGCGCGTAAGTGGATTAACGTATGGTGAAATATCGAAATAAATTAACATCAACATTAAGAACTGCTAGGAATAATTTTTTAAAGATGATTTAAAGATAAATCAAGGAGATCCTAAATGTCACTGGAAATGTATTAATTCTATACTTGGTAAAAATTCTCATTCGTCAAACAAACATATTGAATTATATCCTTTTTGTTCAGATATTACTAACAAGTTCAATGATCATTTCCTAGCCAGTACTACATCTGAAAACACACCTAACAAGGATTACCTCCAGTACTTAAATAACCCTCTTTTATTTTCAATGTATTTACCTCCAACAAACAATCTCGAGATATGTAATCACCTACGCTCCATCACAACAAATACTCCTGGCTATGATGACATTCCACAGAAATTATTAAGTCACACATCCACTTTAATATCAACACCTCTAACTCATATTATAAATCTCACACTAAAAACCGGTATTTTTCCCAGTAAACTGAAAAGTGCAAAAGTAATCCCAATACATAAAAAAGGAGACAGGAGTGATATTAATAATTATCGTCCCATATCTATACTTCCAGCCTTTAGCAAGATATTTGAGAAAATTATATCTATTCGGTTAAAAGACTATTTGGAGACCAACAACATCTTAACTGATTGCCAACATGGCTTTCGCGCCAGTCGCTCTACTGAGTCCGCAATTTTGCAATTTACTCATAATATATATAAATGCTTAGAAGAAAAATTTTATACCGTAGGTGTTTTATAGATCTGTCGAAAGCATTTGACACGTTAAAACATGACATTTTATTTGACAAACTTAAACATATTGGCATAAGGGGTGTACCATTAAAATTGTTACAAAATTACCTCACCAACAGGACACAGGCTGTGTATTGTAATTCTAAATATTCTCTTACTAAATCCATATCAGTAGGTGTTCCACAGGGATCTATACTAGGACCAACCCTTTTTCTTATTTATATAAATGATATAATCAAATCCAGCTCAAAAGTTACTTTCACTCTGTATGCAGACGACATAAACTTGCTTATGAAAGACAAGGACATACACACTCTACACTCAAACTTGACCTCAGAACTACATTTAATAAATCAATGGATAAAACATAACAAACTAACACTCAATATAAGTAAAACTAATTATATTTTTTCCAAAATCGGTCAGTAAAAAATCATATCCAACCAATACTTCTTGAAGGTCAATTTCTGCAATGTGTCACTCAAATAAAATTTTTAGGTGTATTTATTGATGATAACCTTAATTGGAATATTCATATTGATAATGTATGCATGAAACTGTCTAGGATGTGTGGGATATTGTACAAGATACGGAATCAACTCACAACTGAAGCCCTACTCAGTATTTACTATACACTCTGCTATCCTTATTTTATTTATTGTGTCTCAGTTTGGGCCTGCACTTGGCCGTCTTTCATAAATAGATTAAAGATAATTCAAAACAAAATTTTGCGATGTATATTTTTATGGGTAAATTCGACTCAACATCCACAGTTTTTCTAATCATAAACTATTGAATTTCTTCGATATTCATAAGTGTTTTGTCCTTTTCTCCATCTTCAAATTCATTAAAAGATATCCAAATAATAACCTATTTAAATGTGTAGATTCACCGTATGCAACAAGAGGTGGGAACTTGAATTTGGAGTGCCCGCAATTCCGCACACAGTTATTCAAGCACAGCATATTTTACTTTGGTCCACAGCTATGGAATTCCTTGCCTCCTAATATAAAAGATATTACTAGTATCAGTTACTTTCAGTTTAAAAGAAAAACCAAAGAACATTTCCTTAGATGTTTATAACTAGCAGCTTGCAGTCCATCATTTATTTGTATTGTATGATAAATTTACTTTAAAGCTGGATGTAGATTATTCAGGAAGTATATATATACATATATGTGTATGTACGCACAAGTATTTATATAAGTAATGTGTTCGTATGTATGTATAGTGTGAACGTGATTGGGTGAAATATGACTTATTCTTGTATTTCTATAAATATATTGGCAAGTGAAGTCTTCCAACAGAGTCACCACATAGTCTAGTAACTCCGTCTATCAGGGAGCCTTGGCTCGATACACCATGCCAATCAACACATCTGTTTAACCAATGTATATGTACATGTCAGGAAATGGCAATGAATTTTACTTTACTTTACTTTACACACACACTCTCTCTCTCTCTCTCTCTCTCTCTCTCTCTCTCTCTCTCTGTCTGTCTGTCTGTCTCTCTCTCTCTCCCTCTGTCTGTCTGTCTGTCTGTCTGTCTGTCTCTCTCTCTCTCTCTCTCTCTCTCTCTCTCTCTCTCTCTCTCTCTCTCTCTCTCTCTCTCTCTCTCTCTCTCTCTCTCTCTCTCTCTCTCTCTCTCTCTCTCTCTCTCTCAATCTCTCTCTCTCTTCTCTTACTTTCTCTCTCTCTCTCTCTCTCTCTCTCTCTCTCTCTCTCACTCTCTCTCTCTCTCTCTCTCTCTCTCTCTCTCTCTCTCTCTCTCTCTCTCTCTCTCTCTCTCTCTCTCTCTCTCTCTCTCTCTCTCTCTCTCTCTCTCTCTCTCTCTCTCTCTCTCTCTCTCTCTCTCTCTCTCTCTCTGTCATCTCTCTCTCTCTCTCTCTCTCTCTCTCTCTCTCTCTCTCTCTCTCTCTCTCTCTCTCTCTCTCTCTCTCTCTCTCTCTCTCTCTCTCTCTCTCTCTCTCTCTCTCTCTCTCTCTCTCTCTCTCTCTCTCTCTCTCTCTCTCTCTCTCTCTCTCTCTCTCTCTCTCTCTCTCTCTCTCTCTCTCTCTCTCTCTCTCTCTCTCTCTCTCTCTCTCTCTCTCTCTCTCTCTCTCTCTCTCTCTCTCTCTCTCTCTCTCTCTCTCTCTCTCTCTCTCTCTCTCTCTCTCTCTCTCTCTCTCTCTCTCTCTCTCTCTCTCTCTCTCTCTCTCTCTCTCTCTCTCTCTCTCTCTCTCTCTCTCTCTCTCTCTCTCTCTCTCTCTCTCTCTCTCTCTCTCTCTCTCTCTCTCTCTCTCTCTCTCTCTCTCTCTCTCTCTCTCTCTCTCTCTCTCTCTCTCTCTCTCTCTCTCTCTCTCTCTCTCTCTCTCTCTCTCTCTCTCTCTCTCTCTCTCTCTCTCTCTCTCTCTCTCTCTCTCTCTCTCTCTCTCTCTCTCTCTCTCTCTCTCTCTCTCTCTCTCTCTCTCTCTCTCTCTCTCTCTCTCTCTCTCTCTCTCTCTCTCTCTGTCATGCATCCCTCCTCCTCCTCCAGGTACTGCGGGCCCTTGGTGAACAACAGGGACAAGGTCTCGGGGATCGATTCCTGGCACTCGTCCCAGGAGAGAACCACCGTCATCCGCTTCAGGTCTGAGATACAAAGGTCGCTGCAGGACCGCTCCATATCCGGCACTCCGCGAGGCTTCCTGATGGAGGTGACCTGTGAGTACTGGCCGCTCTGATACTCTTAACCCCTTCAGTACCATGACGCGTTTCCATATTCCATTCATATTTATACAGTTCACAAACTCATGTGGGGATTAAAATAGTGAAGACTGTGGCCATAAATCTTCTAACCCCAATAGACTCTTCTTAATGCCAATAAGATAGTCTAATTATATGCAAATCTATGGTAAAAATGTGTCCCAGTATTGAAGGGGTTAACCATACTCTGAAACATTCTTGTTCGCACCTCCTGTACATTCAAAAGGCTCATAGTTGAAATGACATGGATTTTTAAAGGTGTTTTTAGGGTCCTAGTGACAGATTGACAAGATTTCTTATTATTAACCAGCGAAATCCATCTGCAAACCCGGCTTTGGAAATTATCATGTTGTGAGAGAGCAAAGTGTTTCTGAATATAAGCCTGTGAGTCATTAGGAGATGTATTTTGTTTTTAGGGAAATTTCCTCTGTAGTGAGATTAGTTTATTGTTTGTATCTATTCATTTTTTATCTTTTATGTAGACTTATGCAACTTATTTAGATCTTCTTTCCATTAATTCTTTCTTTAGTTAATGACTTTGTTAGTTAATGAATTAGTAAGTCAGTCAGTTAGTTTACCAGGTTGTCAATTGATTAGTTACACGCAAAGAAGAATGGCAAAAAACTACACAAAATTATATAAATGTCTGTCACCCATAAATTTTTTCAGGCAAATTTTTGTAATGAATGGATAGAGAATTATTTTAACTGTCGCTTTTGATCGTGTGTGTGTGTGTGTGTGTGTGTGTGTGTGTGTGTGTGTGTGTGTGTGTGTGTGTGTGTGTTCGCGATCTTTATAATCCATCCTGTCACTATTCTTTCCTCCTGAGTAATGCTTTGTTTTTTTTTTTTCTGTTGGTGCGTCAGATTACTGCTGGCTTTACAACAAGGAGGCAGCTGCGTCAACTCGGGAAAACGAGGAGCACCAGCAGCAGCAACAGCAACAACAACAAGAGCATGACGGAGGAAGGACAGAAGGAAGCGCGGAGGAAACCTTGGAAAATAATGTCAAGGAAACAGAGGAAAGCGAGCACATTAATTCTCAGGACGAGTCTCTGATCTAGAAAATTGGAATCTATTTCGATATTACATTCATTCAGGCTGTGTGTGTGTGTGTGTGTGTGTGTGTGTGTGTGTGTGTGTGTGTGTGTGTGTGTGTGTGTGTGTGTTGTGTACTGTAACATTAGCTGGGCATTAGTATTACCATTTAGTATTTTTAGTATACACTTTTTGTATCATTTCATAAGTTTATTTCACCATTGTTATTGTTTCTCGTCGTTGTTATACGCATTACTTTCCACGATCCTCGACTGAAGAGAGGTTAGCTTAATCTTGATCTTGAACCTGACCTGTCCAGTTCAAGGCTGTACTTACGTGATGAAACTTGAATTCTCTCCTGCTGCTGCCATCTTGAAATCGGGTTAAAACTCGCAACAACAACAAAAAATCTAATGACGTTTATTTCATATATATATGTTTTACACCACAACAATAAAATAAATACATCTATAACCAATCTCAGAAGAATATATAATACTTTTTTTTCACATATTCCAATACTTGAGAAATAGACAATATATATATATTTTTT